>NW_015541398.1:222699-237286 GCF_001515605.1 Sinocyclocheilus anshuiensis | reverse complement strand
GCGCGTTGTCCGGAATGGCTTCACTCAGCCAGGTTTCAGTGAAGCACAGTGCAGCAGAGTTTGAAAAGCCCTTCTTGGTGCGGGTGAGGAGAAGAAGTTAATCCGTTTTGTTAGGAAGGTAACGGACATTCGCGAGATGAATGCTTGGGAGCGCAGTCCGAATGCCACGCGCGCGGAGCTTCACTAGGGCGCCGGCGCGTTTCCCTCTTCTGCGTCTGCACGCGCGTTTGAACAACACCGCTGTACCTCCGACTAGAATGTCCAACAAAACGTCCAAATAATCAAAAACCGGAAAAATATTGTCTGGGGTGTGCTGCTTAATGTTAAGGAGTTCGTCTCTGGTAAAACTTATAGAAGAAGAATGACAAAACACAGAACAAACAAACAAAAACAATAGAAGAATCGCGGAGCTCAGCGTCCTGGCTGCCATTTGCGGCGCCATCATGAATAGAGATTCATTAGCTGATGAATGCAAGCGTGAACTATGATTGATTATAACCCAATAACCCAAGTCATAACCCAAGTCACACATATAGAAGTCTTAAAGGTACAGTAGCTGCCTATATAATTCCAAACTAAAATGGTCAAGAAAAAGCTATTTTTTTGGTGCAAGAAACACTGGCTAACATTATAAGTGGACTTCAGGCAGAAACGGCGGTGAATGTGTATACAATGACCCCTTTAATACTCTTTCGCTTGGGTTGTAGAAGCTGTAGTATTCAGTGTACTTAGAAATGACATATGAACCTCTTGTTTGAGTTTCTCTCACTATAATGGCGTTTTTGACACAGCACATAAATCTAGTCCGCCTCCTCTAACATTTGCACTGCTGCAGATATCTGATATGCGGATTAGTCTTATAAAAGATCTGCAGATGGAGACCTCTGCTGCTGTGCTTATTTTTCTCAGAATTCAGAAAGCAATCTTCTTCGTCTCTGCTTTAAATAACATCTCTGCTCCGAGCTTTTAGAGATGGCCCACGTTTTCTCTTTTTTTTTCCTCAAAACAGATTTTCAGTGGTATCTTGGAGAGCAGTCATGAAAGATTCATGAGTTTACATTCCCACGGATGAATTATGGATGCCTCCTAATGATTTTTTATGGCGTTTAATTAATTCATCTGCGCCACAGTGAACGGTCCAAATCAGATGCTGGTGCTCTAATAGAGAGCATTTGTTCTGAGGGGATTGGGTTGGTTCAGATGTTATTATCCGGGACCCATGAGAGATGAGAGTCCTGCCGTCCTGTTCCTGGATATGAGTGCGAGTCAAGAGCTTGTGTGTTGTGTGATTGACGTTCAGCTCAGATGGGCCTCTTTAATGACCCATTCTCAAACTGGACTGTCTAAAATAGAGACGAGTCTGAACAATTCTGAACCCAAATATCACTGAGACCTACTGTAAATGATAAACTAAATCAGCAATGGCCATACGCTGTAAAACTGTTGACTTTGCTGGTTCTTACGTCAGAGATGTTACTAGATTTATGCTATCGTTGAGGGTTTTGGGGTCAGGAAAATCAAGGATTATTATAAAAATGGCATCAATTATAAGTGTGCAGGTATTTTTCTGCATGATTTCCGTTCTGCTCATTTTGTGTGTATGTGAGCAGGACGTCCAGTAATCTGTCATGTCCAGTTTATGCAGTCTGTGGTCTATTTCTGTCTTCCGTATGTAGATAAATTGCACTAAGCTCTCTGTAGTAGCTCTGTATTACATTTTTGTCCTCTGGTTAAAAATGCAGGCGGTCTATAAACAGTTTGAGGATTTGACAGGGTCCTAGATTTGAAAAAAAACATTTCATTAGAGCAAATAAATTGCACACAAATTGCTGTAATTAATTTATACTATATATTTACTATCCACTGACATCATGTTTGATAGATTTGACACTAATAGGAAGACTGAAATGTGTCCTGCAGGTAGTGCTTTTGCTGTTGTATGTTGACGAATTGCACTGTGTGTAAAATGAATGAAATTAATGAATGAATGATGCATTTATATAGCGCTTTATTGTGTATTGCTGTACACCAAAGCGCTTTACAATCATGAGGGGGTCTCTCCTCAACCACTATCAAAAAATAGACTAAGCTGATAAATTGTCTGATTTTTCCATTTTGAGATTATCAAATGATAATCATGCCAGGTATGCTTGATCATTAATTGATCAAATTGATTGCAGTCCCATTTGCATTTGTATAGTTATTTCCCCAACACTCCTGTATGGCAAAAATATACATTTTCAAACAATATATTAATAATTTAAATATTTTTCAAATAATATAAAAAAAAGACCAACATTTTTCTAAAATATGTATATGAAAATGTATTTTCTACCTATATATTTTTGGACATTTTTTAAATATATTTTAAAATATATAAAAAAAAACAATAAAAAAAAAACATTTAAAATATATTTTGGCATCCATATTTTTAAAAATGAGAAAACACACAAATGTCACATTTAAAGAAAAACTTTATTGGTTGTCTGTATAACTGTGTGAAGACATTTGAATAAAAATCATCAAGGAACATAACAAAATAAAAAAAAACTGAAATTATTGATATAAATACTTTCGCAAGGCACTGTATGTATATAAAATCAACATTATTAAATCGTTATAAATCTAGTTTTGATGTAGGCTACTCTATCCTTGTCTGCATTTAGCGTAAATGTAGGCTACTGTAAGATTGGAAATGTATTTTCTTGCCTCTGAAATATATTTCGGTGTATGAAGTTGAAACTAAATATATTTAAAATTTCAAAAATATATTTCTTTATGCTCCAGTGTTTACAAACATATATCTAGCATATATTTCAAATATATTTTGGCCATTATTATTTTTTTTTTAAATGTATTATTATTATTATTTTTATTTAATTTTTTTGCCGTATGGGATATAGGAGTGAACGACTTTATGATTCTGACAAAGTTCTCAATAATCAGCTGATGTGATGTATATTCAGGGTGAAGCGGCGTTGACAGCAGCATAAACAATGTATGTATGAATGAATAAGATGATTCGCGTCGAGCCGCCTCATGTTTCATCTGTGTGGTTTCACTAATCAAATTAAGATCCAGGCCAATATACTGAATGACACTGTAGCTGAGGTTATTACAGCAGCAGGACTGGAGTCAATTACTCTGATGACAAATCATTGACATTCACACAACCTGTGGCCGCTGCTATGCAGTCTGATGAATATTGAGTGTGTAGTTTCACATCAGTTGAATATGAAATGAACTGAGAGATAAACGCTGCAAGCGTCAGGTGAGCCTCACAGATGATATTGGATTCAGTCCTTATGGAGGTCACGAATCTCACAGACACTGCCCACATAATGATGAACAGCAGCTCCAGAAGATCTTGTGTTTTCATTGAGAGAATGTGTAGTTTTATTGCTCACAGGTTTCTCTTTCATATCTCAAGAGCTTTTGGTGCAGCTCAGTTTCATCTTGTTTTCTGAAGTGCTTGAGAAAGTTGGTCTGGGACTCATTCAGCTTTGACTCAAGTGGAATAAAGTTGAGTCTCTTTTGTGTCTTTTATAGAAAAGAGATCTTATTATGCCGTTTAATAATTCCACTGGAGCAAAACTGAATGCAATCATGTTATTACTACTTTATTTATGACCTGTGCAAATCCTCTTGTAGAAAAAGTTGTTGATGAGATGCAATAAAAGGAATATGTTAGCATAGAGTGCCTTGTAATTAACGTCCTTAACGCATCCTCATACTCACACACTCCATAATTACTCTTTTATTATTTCTCGGCAATTAAAGGTATTGTCGGGGAGTGCAGGTGAAGCGAGTGAGAGGATGTTTCATCAAACTGCATCACTGGTCTGTTAAGTTTCTCCCACTGGTGTCACGAGGAGTGATGGGAGCAGCGCTTCAGCATCACACTGTATTATTTGAGAGTCATTACCGCTCACCTCTGCCATTAACACAAACTCATTTACAGCACTTAGAGGAGCTCTGAAAGAACGAGATGTTTTACAGGTCACTGCGGCTTCCGTTGTGTCCTGTTTTCTTGGCATGTCCGATAGGAAAGCGAGAGAAAGGGATGACACAAGTTTGATGATTTCTCGGTTTCTTTCCCAAACTCGAATCTGATTGGCTGCTTTTATGATGATAAACAACACACACAGGGATTTGTAATCAAACCAAGACGTATTTCACGGTTGCATTAGATGTTGTCAGACGGTCTCTTCCTGTCTAATGGCCAAAATAGGTTGCACATCACAGACTTAATCTAAAGCCTGGCTGCATGAGAGCTGGAAAATGGTCGTGGAAAATTACTGTTTTAATGACCGGTTTTGGTGCATGAAGCCTTCAGTAACATTTGTATTTGTTATATTGTTATTATTAGTTGTTGTTGTAGTATTACTTCATTTAATCATTTTATTTTATAGTAGATTTTTACTTTATTATGCTATAATAATAATTCATCATTATTATTATTATTATTATTATTAATTATAATGATAAATATTATATATTATAAAATGTATTTTTATATATTATGTACTTTATTATACTAAAATAATAATAATAATAATAATAAATGAAATGTTATATAATTTTATTGTATCTATTATTATTTAATGAATTAATTCATTGTAAGATTACAATAATAATACAACATAGAGTATATAATTTAATTTGTATTATTATTACTTTTATTTTAATTAATATGTGTGTTTTGTTTTATATTATTATTTACTTTATTTATAACAACAAGAAAATAATACTGTTGGTGTTATTGTTAATCATTTATTATGAAATGTATTCCTTTATTTGATATATTATTATGTACGTAATTATATTACTACTACTACTAATACTGTTGTTGTCATTGTTGTTGTTATTATTAGTATTAATTTATTAATTACTTAATTAAATTTTAGATATTAATTTGTAATTATAATATTACAACAATAATACTAATATATTTGTATCATTATTATTACTTATTATTATTAATTTGAATATAAACAATGTATTTTTTATTTTGCAATATATTATTATTTATTTATAACAACAACAACAATAAAAATAAATAATTGCGTTGTTGATATTATTACTAATAATTGACTATTTAAGATACTCCTTTATTTGATATGTTATTATTTAATTTATTATACTATAATAATAATAATAATGTGATGTAATAGATGAGTGGTTTGGCTGGCTTGTGGTTGTCTAGCGCTGTTGTTCAGTTGTTTGTGGAGTGTGTTTGCGGTTCGCTCTGTTGTTTCCAGGTGCAGAGTCATCTTTGACCTCTCAGAACAGTCCATTAATCCTGATCTCTGCGTGTCTCTCTCGCTTTCTTTATCTTGCCCTCTCTCGCTGAATCTCAAATGTTCTCTCTTTGTATCTCTGTGCTTCTATTTTTCTCTGTGTTCAGTAGTCCGTCACGGGTCAGCGCTCCTTCCTAATGCTGTTGCCTTGTGGGTCACACAAACAGTTCTGGTCCAAAATTCAACAAAACTCCATCCGTTCTCTCCACTTCTCACTCCAGACCCCTTCACCCTCTCCCATTGAAATGCTGCTTGTGCTTGTACTGGATCTGAACCGGTCTACATTTTCAATTTACAATATGCTGTTTCTGAAACCATTCACAATGGTTCATTCATTCATGAAACCATTCACTTCTTCATTCAGTACATTTTGAATGACATACGCGAATGTGAATAAGTGAATTCAGACAGCTTTAAAAACTATTGTCGTCTCACTTTTGAAATCTCACTTCCAAAATTTAATTAGATTTACATTTCATTTGTTTTTAATTTAATCAGATTTAAAACAGTGTGATGTTTTGGTTGTTGCTCAGACTGCAAATGACTAAACAGATTCGATTTGCAGATTTCTGCTCTCTGAAAGCTTGTTTAAAATTGAAATATACTTTATTGTCCCCAATGGGGAAATTTGGGAACTCAGTATTCAACGTTTCTGCATCACTGGTTACTCATACAAAATCCTAAAATACAATACAGAACAATACAAACACAATACAAACATAATTACACATTATACAACAACAACAAATAGCATAAATAGGATAATATGATAATAAATTGAGTACTTTTATGAATATATAAACATCCTTAAAACAGGAAAGATTTATGCAAAATTGCATTATTGCAACATTAAGACATAGAGCATATCTTGCATTTATTTGTTTTAAGCATAAATATTACTACATTTGTTTAGTAAATTTATTGGATTTTTATGCTTAAAACAAGAAAATAAAATTCCAGTATTAAATTGTTGTAATAATATTTCGTTTTATTTTCTTTTTATATAAATAAAATATAATACAAATATATATAAAAAAATTGTTGGGATTGGTTGAGGAAATTGTTGGTGTACACTGTAAAAAAAACAAACAAAAAAAGGACATTATCCAATAATTTTATAGACATTTCCGTTAACCCTAAAATACAATGCAATGAAGTGCAAAATTAAAATAATAATAATAAAATAATATGGAAAATTCAGTACATTGTGCCCTATTTTTATGTTTTTTTTGTTTTGTTTTTTGACAGTGTATTGGGCAGGAAGGCTTGTTTTTCTGTATAAACCCAAAAACTCCCATCAGATGGCCCTATCTTTCTTCATTTCTGCGGAGTACATATTGGCCGAAACTGATCGATCGAGAGAGATGGATGTGAAATGTTTGTCAATATCATTTTTACACAATGTCTGAGTCCATCATGTGATTCTAAACAGATGTCTGTTTGTGTCACGCGCGTTATCCAAATGCATTTGATTATAAGGGATACTGCAGTTGGTCGTAGACAGACAGACAGACAGCGCCGGTGTGTTTAATTGATCCCAGAGGGAGGGTTCAGGTACAAAATAGCAGCAACATCAAGTGTACAGGGCACAAATACACACACATAGTGCAAAATCAACAAGTCGTGCAGATTTAATGCCTACTTTTGAATTCCTCAACTGCTGTTGCCACAGGGTCCATGAGGAAAGACTGTCGATGTGCCATTATTACCACTGTTCTGTGAATGCAGAAACATCAGGACGAGCATTAGGTGTTTACTGGAAAAAACAATTCCCATTATTGCTTCAGAGAACATCCCGCTGGAATAAACGAGTGATATTAAAGCAGTAGTTTGCTGAGAAATTAAAATCGTCATCATCTGCTTCACCTTATGTGACTTTCTTCTATGGAGCTAAAAATGAGATGAAAGAGCCTGATTTTGGAGCAGCTTTCTTCTGAATGTCTCGGTTTTGGCTCTGGAAGAAAGAATGTCATACAGGTTTGGAACGACATGAGGGTGAGTAAATGATGACAGAGGTTTTTTAATTTTTTTTGGGATGAATTATTCCTTTAAGGTGTTCCAACATGACGTGAAAGACTAAAAATCTACTTGCCTCAACAGAGCAAACATTTAGAGGTAATAGTTTATACCAGGGTTTTTATAGTTTACTAAAAATTAAAGCATAAAAACATTTTCGTACCTTCGTACACTTTTGTATTGTAATAAATAATAGCATTTGTAATAAATGCTAACTGAAACAAAATAAAATGATAAAAAAATTTAAACTTATTTTGTTTCAGCTAGTTGCCGAGGCAAAAAACTTGATGTAGTAAAATAACTAAAAACTAAAACTGAAATAAAAAAAGAATAAATTAATAGGCATATTAAAAATAATAAAAAATAATAATAATGAAAATGATAAAAACACAAAACAAAATTACTAAAACTTTATCTAAAATTAACATAAAATCGTAAATATATGCAAATAAAATCTAACGAATTTTTTTTTTACAAAACTAAAATAGTATCGGAATGATAACACTGTGTACAGATCTGAGGCCTTGTATCTAAAAGTTAGTAAAGATTTCATCCTAAAAGTACACAAAAAAATTATGGCACAGGTTAAGCAGCATTTGCATCTGATTAAGCATTTGATTTAATTTAAATAATCATATTTTCAAAATGTATTTTTTGATAAATCCTTTGCATAAATCTATTAATTGTGCAAACATTTACATTTAATCAGTTAAAAATATGAACATGGTTCAAATATGGCTAGCTGTGGAACATGATTCAGTTATTAGATTAGTTTACCTTTAATAAATTAGATTTATTGATGATAAATATAGAATTCAGATTATTGTGCGTTTAATACACATTTGATTTATTAGTACTAATTCAAGAAAACAAGAAAATTAATATTTATTTCGGTATGACTGACAAATATGCATCATATTAGATTTATTCGTTTGTGTGGTAAAACTGTGTAATCCAAATGGATGGAAATCTTATACGCAATTAAAATACATCAATCTTTAATATATAGAGTAAATATTTTTTTTCATAAACACATACAAAACTAATAATAATAAAAAAAATAATAATTCTATAGTGACTTTAAAAGTTGCATCTCAGAATCAGAATGAGCTTTATTTGTGTAAGTGTGTGCAAACACAAAAGGAATTTGTTGTGGATTTTTTAGGAGCTCTTGGTACAAACATACATACATACATATAACATTTAAATAAGACTAAGGAAATAATAATAATAGTAATAATGTGGCATGCATTTGGAAAAAGTAGATTTATGTACAGATTTGTACACTATTTACTGTATATGCAGCACTTCTAAAGTGCTTTGTAAAGTCAAAACAAAAAACAAAATATATATAAAAAAAAAACATGAAAACGCATCAAACAATTTAAGAAGAATTTAATATAAAATAAAAACAATTACAAAAAAAATCACATAAAAGCTACTTTGAACAGTGACTTTTAAGAAAAGATTTACAAACGGTATTTACAGCAGAACTTCCTCAAGGTTTACTTTATCATTTCCAGCTGACAGAGGATGGTGTACATGGACTTTATTAAGCATTATTGAAATAGTCATACATTATTATCCCTTTTTAGTATTTATGCATTTCCATAAGCATATTGATGTGATACTAACTGTATTAGAAACTACAAAATATAATTATATAATAATTATCAATAACACTTAATTTTACAGTGTCCTTGTTGCATGTTACATGTACTTACTATAGTAATAACAGTAAATTATGCATAATTACATGCAATAACCCTAAACCAAACCCTAGTAAGAATATGTTGTTAATTAGTTAATTGATATGTGAGCAGTCGTTCTTTCCACTCAGTTTGAGTTTAAACTCATGAAAGTGTCACGTTGAGTTCGAGCTGCTTCATAGTCGGTCTGATTTGCCGTTGCTCTGCATGCAGCTAAAATGAGAAACTCTGTTTCTAGCTATTTTATTCTTATCTGTCAGCACAGATCATTCACTTTGAATTGTTCATTTGTTTTTGTTTTTTTTCAGAGCAGTAGAAGATTAAAATTGCCATGATAATCCTGTATAATTATGCATTTACATAAACCCACTTTAAGCTGTAAAAATAGCAGTCATCAGACTCACTGCGCTGACACGCTGACAACGAGAGCGCAACCTGCAGCCAACACAGTTTACCGCTTCAGCGCTGCGATGCCAGTAAACACACAACTGCTGGAGTGTGTGTGTGTGCGTGTGTGTGTGTGTGTGGGTGTTTATTGTGATTGGGAGTCGCGGCTGAAGTCGACTCACAGTGGGCTTCGCTGTCTCTTTTTGGTGACACGCACAAGTGTACGCTGAGACAAAGGCCTTTGAGCTGCCATCTACTTCTCTGAAGCACATGAGCAATGGCAGCTGAGTCACTCAACACAGACACAAATAACCTGCGCTGCTGATGTCTCAACCAAAGCTCGCTCAGCACCTCTGTGAACCAAAGGTCAGAGGTCACACTGGATACGTACACACAGCATACATTTGGCATCTCATAAAAAACCCATATGGAAATGTAATATATGACATATTGCCCTCTATCAAGAGTGATATTATCATACATGTTACCTATGAGGTGATATATAATAGTCACATATGTACATTCGCTGGGTAGATGAAGATATAAGTTCATAACATATACTGTATAAAATCCCCATAGAAAAATTTGTATATGTACATATCGTAATAATATCTACAGTGGGTATAGAAAAGAATCCCCCCCCCCCCACCCATCTTTAAAATAATCACTTTTTTATTTGCAGCCTGAAATGAAGACGCACACAGTTTTTGTTTTATCCAGCTGTATTTACTCAGTGCAACTTATAACGTCCAAGTAAAAGATATAACACCAACATGTCAGAAAAAAATAAAAAAAACAGAAAACCAAGCATGTGATATTGCTCATATACTGTAATATATTCTCGGATATACAGAATGCATATTATCTAATTCTCTAAACTACTGTTGGTTACATTTTGAAATTCTTTTTAATCAGTATTCATATCATCTAATATTTATGGGAAATTCATACAAAAAAATGTATTTATGAAACTGCAGCAGTTATGAAATATTATTTGAATTCCATTGCATTTAATATCATAATATCACTAAAATATAACTTTTATAAACTTACATGCAAATATTCCAAAGATTTTACTATGATTGGTTACATTTTAAATTCTGAGCTTTATAAATTTAAATCAATACATTTTAATTTTTAATTTTCTTCAGTTAAGGTTCTTAGTATAATGTTAATTACAAATTCAAATTACAATTCAACATCCAGTTTTTTAAGTTGATTCAAATTCACTGATTTGCAATTTAAAAAGGCATTCTCAACTCAATTCAGAACAGCACAGCCCAGTTTCTGCAATATTTTTCACATCATTTTGAGGGAAAAAAAGAAAGTACTATAAACTGAGATGTGCTGTGAACAATTCTGTCAATAAATGAGTGAAATCATCTGAAAAATAAAAACATCAATAAATGGAGGGGATCTCTGAACAAAAACCACTTACTTACAGTCTTTGGTTAAACTCTCCATAAAACTTATGATGCGTGGATCATGCTTTACTTAGTCCATAAATGATAAATGATAAACCCCATCACACATAAAGCAAACACCATATTATGCACTATGGAGAAATGCATGGACACTCTGCAAACAAACAGCCAACAAATCCACAAATCCAACTGCATAAGCACACAAATCACACACACTCACTCACTCACTCACTCACTCACAGACTCACTCACTCACTGACTCACTCACTCACTCACTCACAATACACTCTCACACACCACACACACACACACACACACACACACACACAAACACAAACACACACACACACACAGTAAGGCTTCTGTGGTCACAGTGTTTGCGCACCTGTGCCATAATGTCATTTACACTGGTTAATTTCTTTCCCTATGGGTCCACTTCATTTTTAATGCAAACTGTCAACATTTGCTCATTTGCTCAATATTTGCCCAGTCACATTTGCTTGTTTTTTGTCCCAGATTCTTGCTTAACAATATGCCCTGCTGAGACTTCTTAAAGTCTAATTTAAACAGCGTTCACAACTCATAATCCTGTTGGATTTCCAAAGTATGTCAAAGTAAAACAAAATGCTAAATGAGAAGAATGTATGGATGGATCAGATTTGTAATATCATACAGTTAATCAGCCTGGCTGATGTATTTGCATATTATTGTATAGGTTTTTAATTATTGCAACGAAATTTAGATTAAATACAACCAAAACAAAGATCCATAATAAAACACATTGACAGTTGCACACTTACAATGGAAGCATATGGAGCAACTATATCTTCTTCCCTTATTCTTTACTGTTTTTTCTTCTAGCTTGTGAGCTTCTCTAGCGTCCACTGGAGCAGATAGAAAGTAGATTAAGAGACTGTAAACTGCAAATATCAATGCCTCTTATAATCAACTGCTTGTGATGCTCCTCATTTGTAAATCACTTTGGATAAAAGTTTCAGCTAAATGACTAAATGTAATGCATTCGGTTGATGTGTGCACATTTGCTCTTTAAAGTATCTGATATTTAATGTTACTTTCAATTTATAGCACTTGATGTTGCATTACCTTGAATTAATAACACTTAAATACATAGATATTACAGAAAAAAATCTAATTTTTGCTCTGGCACTAAATAAACAAACAAATAAACATATAGCCTTCAAACTGATTAAACTACACACACTTTAAGAAAGGGGTGTCCAAACTTTTCCTAAAGGGGGCCGGATTCGACGATGTGGAAACACTGGGGGGGCCGGATGCTTCTATGCGGGCCGCTTAACATTCATCCACGGGCCGCATTTGGCCCGCGGGCCGTAGTTTGGACACCCCTGCTTTAAGAGCTATTGGCATGGTAACAGATCTAATAAAAATTATTGAAAAATGATTTTGTAAATTTTTCAGCTGCAAATCCCTGTCGTTCCACACACTTTCTCTCATCTCTGAACTCTCAGATTTCTGCCTCTTATCACAGCTCCGCTCAAGCGTATCGATTCGCCTCACAGGTGAAGATTTCACACGCAGGTTAAGACTCATCTCCAAACTGAGGAATGTCAGTTTTTAGTTCAGACCAAACATCTGCATCGTCGTCATCAACAGATGGACATCAGAGATGGGCACTAAATTGTTCTTTGTGTTGTTTTTGTATAGGATTTTATAGAAATTCTGCTGTTGTACAGTACACTGGAAAAATGAAATTTTGAAGTAGTAAAACTGAAATAGTACTTTTTTGTATTTATATCGTTTTTTTACCTCTGATGCACTGCAATGTCTGAACTGTCCTGAGCTCGTCCTGAGCGCGTCCTCAACAGCCGGCGCATGAAGCGTCTTCTTCTTCTTCTTGCTTTGCAATGGATTGCAGACTTATAAGTGCATTACTGCCACCTATCTCTCAAATGGACCATTGACAATCTCAATTAGGAGTGTCAATAATTAACTTAAATGATTTTAGCAAATGGCTGCAATATAACAAAGAGTGAAAAATTTAAGGGGGTCTGAATACTTTCCGTACCCACTGTATATTGTATTATGACCTCTGTTGTGTGGCACTGTTAAATGTATTTGAATTTTAATTCAGTAAATTCATCTACCTGTCATTCAAACATCCTGTGGAATGTGTCCAATTCAAATCAAACTTAACTCGTGAACCGAAAGGGAGCCAATTCTTAAATTCTGAAGGGAAAATATGAGTCTTCTTTATTTCATGATGATCTCTCACATGTACGTCCTCAGTCTTCCTAACCTGACTCTGTGAGTAGATAAACAGCTTTCAGTACGTCTCTCTGTAGCCTACAGGAGGCCTGATGTGACCTGATGTGAGTGAGTGGATGTGAAGTCTCTTTTGAGAGGGACAGAGAGCCACAGGCCTCCTACTCTCACTCTCTCTCTCTCTCTCTCTCTCTCTCTCTCTTTCTCTCTCTCTCTCTCTCACACACACTCTCTCTCTGTCTGTCTCGCTCTCTCTCTCTCTCTCTCTCTCTCTCACACACTCCCTCTCTGTCTGTCTCTGTCTCTCTCTCTCTCTCTCTGTCTCTCTCTCTCTCTCTCTCTCTCTCTTTCTCTTTCTCTGTATGTGCACATTTACAGGATTGTCATTTCTTGTGGGGGCAACATTGTTAAAAATGTCCTCACAAAAATAGTGAACTCGAATCGTTAAGACATTTAAAGTGGTCTGGAATATTGGAAAGGCTCATAAATCAGCCAAATCCTAGTTTTGCTTTAAATAGAATCATGTCAGCAGGTTTGTGTGAGCGGTTGGTTTATAGTAAATATTGTCTTTATATGAAAGCCGTTGCATATGAGAGGTCCTCAAAATTATAGCATCCACAAAGGTGAAATTTTGAAGAATATCTCTTCCATATAATGGATATGGGGGCTGTCACGCTGTAGAATGGACAAAAAAAGCACAATGAAAGTATGATAAGAGTAATCAGTATGACTCGTGCACTGTATTCACTGAAAATGTTGTTCTCTGTTGCAGCTCTCAAATCAAATATGGAACTTATGGACGTGTCAGATCAGGTTTGACATCAGTGTTTTCACTGAAATGTGTAACTATTTCTTTAATAATTAACAGCTTCTTGTTTTCTGTTGTGTTGGTGCACTTTTTACACAACTAGTCACAGTCTCTGAGCTTCAGTTATTGTCATTCTCTTCGGTGACTGGAGCTATAATTTGTTTTCACACAAAATCAATGTATTTTACAATCAATAATAGTTTTCATAAATGTAGCAAATAGTGGATTATTGCTTTGTTATGAAAGACTTAGGTTGGTTTTGGCTGTTTGTTGGCTTGTTCTGATTTGTTAAAGGGATAGTTCACCCAAAAATGAAAATTACCCCATGATTTACTCATCCTCATATATGACTTTCTTCTTCCAGACGAATACAATCGGAGTTATAAGCATAAGCTCCGGGAGAAGTGATGAATGCGTGAGTGCAGAGGAGACAGCAAAACCCGGTCGCAAATTAGAAGTACAAAACAAGGATTTGAAAAATGTCAGAGGATTTCGGTATAAAGGGGAAGTCGTGGCCTAATGGTTAGAGAGTCGAACTCATAACCCAAAGGTGAATGAACAGCGCTCTCTCCCACCTTCAATACCACGACTGAGGTGCCCTTGAGCAAGGCACCGAACCCCCAACTGCTCCCCGGGCGCCGCAGCAAAAATGGCTGCCCGCTGCTCCGGGTGTGTGTTCACTGCTGTGTGTGTGCACTT
>NW_015541398.1:218276-222560 GCF_001515605.1 Sinocyclocheilus anshuiensis | reverse complement strand
GCTGTGTGTGTGCACTTTGGATGGGATAAATGCAGAGCACTAATTCTGAGTATGGGTTACCATACTTGGCCACGTGTCACGTCACGTCACTTCACTTCACTTCACTATAAGCCAAGAGGAGACTGGTTCCCTTTCGATACTTCACTCGTACTGCGTATGCATATGCGTCTTGCTTAAGACGCATATGGGAAAAAGCCTTTTTTCTCCTGAACTGAAGCCTATTTCATTCACGCAGTGAAGCTGCATGGCCATTGGTTCGTGCAGGGCTTTAAAAAACGAACCAAACCTGAGAATCCTGTGGCGAGCGCCCGCTTATATAGCCAGATGCCCCGCCCATTCTGGCGGGCTTCGTCGCAATAGGCTCGTGCAGCTCCGCTGCCGTGCCATTGGTTCGTTTTTTAAAGCCCTGCACGAACCAATGGCCGTGCAGTTTCACTGCGTGAATGAAATAGGCTTCAGTTCAGGAGAAAAAAGGCTTTTTCCCATATGCGTCTTAAGCAAGACGCAGTACTCGTTCCCGTATCTCAGGGAACCGAGGTTACGTTAGTAACCGAGTACGTTTTCCTTTGCTGTAAACAAAACCTAATAACTTTTTTTTAATATAACTCTGATTATATTCGTCTGAAACAAGAAAGTCATATACACCTAGGATGGCTTAAGAGTGAGTAAATCAAGGGGTAATTTTCATTTTTGGGTGAACTATCCCTTTTAAGTCTTAAAGGGATAGTTCACCTTCAGTTGCTGTTCCCCATTGACTTCCATAGTATGGTGGGGAATAAACACTATGCAAGTCAATGGGGACCAGCAACTGAAGGTGAACGATCCCTTTAAGTATTTGACTTTTTATACTACAATTGCAAAATAATGAAACGGGTATCTAGTAAAAAAAAAAAAAAAAGATTTAGAGGCAGCCATTTTAATATTTATGTGTAAAGTCTCAAATCTATATGCAATGATTGTTTACATTTTAAAATGTGCTAAACTGTTCCTTAAACTTGACATTAGTGTTGCATTGGTTTAAGAGGTAACTGACGCTGAGTTTAGAGTCTTGTGATCAGATCATCTGTACATTCTTACAGAAAACAGCTGCCGTTGATATTATGGAGTGAAATGAAAAATTTTCAGTAAGAAAATGGCTCGCTAAAGTCCAATTTATGACCATCTGTTCTGGGTGTTTGGTGAATTGGTTCAGAGATTACATCACTGTAGAACTGGCTAATTATTTCTAAAGGATTTCCTATACTAGCCCACATAAATAATGTTAATAATTAAATTAATTGAATCTGTTCAGATGTACTGTATTCACGGTAGCCATCGACTTCCATAGTATTTTTTTTTCCATACTATGGAAGTCAATGGCTACCATCAACTGTTTGGTTACCAACAGTCTTCAAAATATCTTCCTTTATTTTAATTTTTGGGTAAATTATCCTTTAACTAAAGAAATTCAAAATCTAATTTAAATTTATAGAATGTTTGCATGTGACTAATCTTATTTCTTACATCTATTTGCATGTTGAATTGTGATTAGTCTCTTCTGTCTTGTATCACATAGTTGCATTGTATCATATAATGCACAATGACAAGAAGACAGTCATATAGCCTAGAATTATAGGTAAGGGTCAAAGGTCAAGCCACTCGTGGTTGATGGTATGACATCATATACCCTGAAAGGTTGAACAGTGGCTTTTAATGGTCTTTCCAATGTGGTTGACATGCTTCAGAGGATCTTCTTCTGCTCTTCACAGATGGGCCGGTTGTAGTTTGAGTAACTGGGTGACCTGATTATCTTGCAGAAGTGTTGTGTGCTGCTGTAAGGAACATATGGGTGTGTGAAAGAACAGCTGTGTGCAGCAAAAATTACTCACAATGACCTCTACAAGAACCTCTCCTGGATGATTTCCAATCCACAAACATTGTGTATGTGCACACAATCAATACTTTTCAGTAATAAATGTCGTGTGTAGTTTTGTCCATTCATCATATTGAATGATTTTTTCCCCACTGGATCATTGCATTGCTTTATTTCAGTGCATACATTTAATTCATATTATCTTGTGTAGTATACCGTGAAAGTGAAATGTACACAAAGACTCCTGTTTGGCTCATTTTAGCCCAATTGGTTAAATTTGGAATCTAATTTTGAGGGGTCAAATGTCCGACCTGTAGACCTCCATTGCCACAGTGACGAAACAGGCCACAGTTCATCGCCCAGTGAGATCTCTTAGATTTGACTGACACGTGCTGAGACGAATGACAGCGGCGCTGATTCTGTGTGTGTGTTTATGTATGGATGCGTGCTTCAGATCTCTGTTGGCATTTGCCTGTTATTTCTGACCTTCTGTTAAAAGATTAATTAGCTCAGTCACATCCCATCTATATGTGAAAGGTAAATGTCAGCATGTTCCTTTCAGACTTAAATGTTCTAAACAAATGTCAGTGTCATGATATCTGCATGATAATCTGCTGTGCTCATTCATTTGTTTAATTCGACAGAACTTCAAATGTTATTTCATTCATTTTATATAATGTATATATTATCTACTAAAACTTTAATTTGTGTATAGTTTCTACTGTTTAAATGTTTGGGGTCGTGAGATTTAAAAAAAAAAAATTTTTTGAAAGTCTCTTCTGCTCACCAAGGCTGGCTTTATTTGATCATAAATACAGCAAAAACAGTAATATTGTGAAAAATTATTACAATTTAAAATAACTGTTTTCTATGTGAATATATTGTAAAATGTCATTTATTTCTGTGATCAAAGCTGTATTTTCAGCATCATTACTCCAGTCTTCAGTGTCACATGAGCTTCAGAAATCATTCTAATATGCTGATTTGCTGCTCAAGAAACATTTCTGATTATTATCAGTGTTGAAAACAGTTGTGCTGCTTCATATTTTTTTTAAATTTAAGGACGTTTTTAAAATTATAAATGTATTTGTTGTCACTTTTGATCAATTTAATTCACCCTTGGTGAATAAAAGTATTAATTAATGTCTTTTAAAGGGATAGTTCACCCAAAAATGAAAACTTGTTAATTTACTCATGCCATCCAATAAGCAGGTGACTTTTTGTCTTCAGTATAACAGTAAAGAAGATTTTTAGCTGAAACCATGATCCTTGGTGATTCATAAAACACAAGTCAGTGGCTACTGTCTCTTGAGAGTCAAAAAAAGCATATACAGGCAACACAAAATTAATACCCGTGGCTCCTGATGATACATTCGGGTCTTATGAAGTGAAACAATCGTTCTGTGCAAGAAACTGAACATTATTTACAACATTATTACCTGTAATCCAGAGCCTCAGGCAAATGGTTCAAGAAAAAAACCCAGCTACATCTGGGATGGCCTGAGAGTTAGTAAATTAACAGCAAACTTTCATTTTTGGGTGAACTGTCCCTTTAAGGCAGACTCACCTCCGACTTGCAGAACTTGCGTTTCACCAGCCAATCAGATTTCAGCCCACACACGAATGTAGCGACAAATGAAAACAAGAACATTTGTAATAGAAGGTGTGAGCGGTGGGTTATTGGTTACCTGTGCAGATGCTTGGGCACAGTATCACCCAAGCACCAGATGAAAAGGCCTGACCTCCTTCTGAGCAGAGTGATTGGATTCCCTTCAAACCAAGAAAACGTCCTCCGAAACTCCACCGGCTCTGTCAGGCTCCAGACACCAACCACAGCCCAGAGATTAAAGAGCTACAAAGGGAAAGCTGGCTGAGAGAGGACCTAAATCCATGTGAGGAGCAGAGACTGGCCTGGAGAGGGATGAGGGAGCTCCATTTTGGATAAGAGTGAAAGCTGAGTGATCTTCCACCCCGCAGCGCTCAGAGATACGCCACACTCGCTCGCTCACACTAAGCTCTACAACCTGTGGTGTGTCCTGACTCCTGAGATGTCCGTACACACGCTATCAACGAGATTCCAGCCACTGATCACAATAAGTAAGTAAATAAGTAATGGCTGCAGAAAATTCAACTTTTGCCGTCACAGGAATACATTTTGACCACTTGTGTTGGTACATTGACTTATTTATTGATTTATTATGATTTTTAAATTATATTCAGCTATTATATTATAAATTATATTCTCTCTTCAGCATGTAAATATGAATACAGTCTCTTCTTTCATGCAAATCTGAACTTCCCCAGACTCTATCTGAATAATTTTTGGTCCCAAATTTGTATCAGTTTTACTGGTAGTCCACTGTGTGAAGAAGTTTTGGGTATAATTTGTCACAGTTTACTTTATTTTGCTATCCTCACTTACATAAATGAAC
>NW_015541398.1:217615-218041 GCF_001515605.1 Sinocyclocheilus anshuiensis | reverse complement strand
GTCTCTACACATGCCTGTGAACCGTCCGCTTACCGTATGAGGGTGCTTCAATCTCATGGGCTGGCTTTTATGCATTCTGCATTCTGGTGTTCACTATTTAATTCATTACATACAGCAGTAACTGAAAAGCATTTTTCATAGTTTAATCTTAAGAGTCTTAGAGTTGGAGCAGCTAATAACAATTTTTATTTAGCTTTTGATTTAATATGAAACTAAATTGTGTTTGTTTGTTTCTTTGTTTATTCTTTCATTCATCCTTTTTTATCCTTTTTTAATTTAAAATAATTTGTCTACAAACTACGATTCAAAAGTTTGCGGTTAAGCTCTTTTTTTGAGAAGAAATTAATATTTTATTCAGCAAGACTATATTAAATTGAACAAAAGAGTGACAGTAAAGACTTTTACATTGTTGCAAAAAAAAATTAA
>NW_015541398.1:216333-216560 GCF_001515605.1 Sinocyclocheilus anshuiensis | reverse complement strand
ATTGTTTTACTTACTTGTTTTTGACATATCCGACCGAACTACAAGCTTTCCAGTTATGTCTGTGAGAAAGGGATATTAACTCGACAAGCTCGCGCATCTGCGCCGCCGCGCGCTCAACCCACTTAGCATGCTTTGCTTATCAGCTCGCACACGTCAGCTATACAGGCGTTAATACTGAATTTTAACATATTCATTGCATACATATACTTCGTAGACATCCTTAATCT
>NW_015541398.1:215941-216302 GCF_001515605.1 Sinocyclocheilus anshuiensis | reverse complement strand
TTTGGTATCGGGGCATTTTAACGAGTACGAGTACGAGTACAGGAGCTCAGTATCGGTATCGGTGCATCCCTAATTCTGACAAATGTTGAACTAACAATTAATTGTGTGTGTATAAATTAACGTAAACCTAGATTAATAAATGCTGTAAAAATGTTCATCGTTAGTTTATTATACTTAATGCAGTAACTAATGTTAACATCAACAGCCTGTAACAACAAAAACTAAAAATTCAACAGCTTTAAGCACACTGTATATTCCACTTTGCAAAAACGTTGCTCGGTCGATTCTTGGCTAGAACAACCTGCAATGTGGACCAGATTTTATGCTGATTCTCAAAAGTCTGGCTGCATGACATTAGACG
>NW_015541398.1:211680-215044 GCF_001515605.1 Sinocyclocheilus anshuiensis | reverse complement strand
TGCGCGCGCGCGCGCTCTCTCTCTCTCTCTCTCTCTCTCTCTCTCTCTCTCTCTCTCTCTCTCTCTCTCTCTCTCTCTCTCTCTCTCTCTCTCTCTCTCTCTCTCTCTCTCTCTCTCTCTCTCTCTCTCTCTCTCTCTCTCTCCCTCCCTACCGTTAAGTAACTTGTGCATTATTTTACTTACTTGTTTTTGACACATCCGACCGAACTACAAGCTTTCCAGTGATGTCTGTGAGAAAGGGATATTAACTCGACAAGCTCGCGCATCTGCGCCGCCGCGCGCTCAACCCACTTAGCATGCTTTGCTTATCAGCTCGCACACGTCAGCTATACAGGCGTTAATACTGAATTTTAACATATTCATTGCATACATATACTTCGTAGACATCCTTAATCTTTAATAACCATTCTGCTGTCTGTTGTTCTGTTGTCGGTGTTTCTTTGTCTGAATACGGCACTTATCACATGCTGTGTGGTATCGGCGTTTGGTATCGGGGCATTTTAACGAGTACGAGTACGAGTACAGGAGCTCAGTATCGGTATCGGTGCATCCCTAATTCTGACAAATGTTGAACTAACAATTAATTGTGTGTGTATAAATTAACGTAAACCTAGATTAATAAATGCTGTAAAAATGTTCATCGTTAGTTTATTATACTTAATGCAGTAACTAATGTTAACATCAACAGCCTGTAACAACAAAAACAAAAAATTCAACAGCTTTAAGCACACTGTATATTCCACTTTGCAAAAATGTTGCTCGGTCGATTCTTGGCTAGAACAACCTGCAATGTGGACCAGATTTTATGCTGATTCTCAAAAGTCTGGCTGCATGACATTAGACACTGCAAATCATTAGTGGTTTGTTTCTGGCAGGTTCAGATGAAAATGTGTAACATGTAGGATATGGTCAGGATGAAGAGCGTACACACACGCACATACTTTTGAGCAGCAGACAGTCAGCTGTGTGTCTTTGTAGGTCTTGTAGAGCTAATATGATGCATTAGTCCAGCAGCGAAAACTCCGCCGCATCGCATGCCAGAGAGAGACACATCAATATATGATTTATGGTCTCATTACTGGCAGCAAATGGGACTTGGAGATGACACACTCTGAAAAGCTGCTGCTCAAATAAACACACGTTAGGAAGGAGATGCTGAAGACAGGTGACTCTGTTCTCCAGCGCTCTGAGAGAGGACGGAAGGTCATTCTTAATAGATCCTTTGATTTCAGGTTACTTTGAAAACCTGGACACTTTGAGGAAAACTTAGGATGAAATTAGGTGGGGAAATTGTTATTTGTGTGGATAGAGCATGAGCGGATCCTCTGAATAATTAAACATAAGCTTGATTACAAAGCCCAAAAGGCTGGAAGTTACCGCTTTATTCTTTTCCAACATTATATTCTATAACCAGGCTCCAAAATTAACATTCGACAGGCACCAAATGCACTTAAATTGGAGTTGGAGTAAACAAATGCATCAATAAATTGTATTATTATAAAAATTCTTATTCAATTATGTGATTATTTTTCATGTAATAGTTTATAACAAAATAAATAAAATTAATAGAAAATGATACATTTATATAAAAATATGATTTTGATTAATTTGTACAGGTATTTTTACTAAAAAGTAATGCAAAATAAAGTTGGAGTAAACAAATGTATTATTAAATTGTACTCTTATTAAAGTTCTTATTAAATACATTTATTTTTATTAGATTTTTCATCACAAAATCAATAAAATTGAATAAAAATAATAAATTAATATAATAAAAATTTTACAGCAATTATATATATATATATATATATATATATATATATAAATTATCATTTTTAATATATATATTCATTTTATTAACATAATAATTAAAAAATTAATCTACTACTACTACAAAAAAATGTATGCATTTTTACTAAAAGATAATGTAAAATAGAGTTTTTATAACTGTTTGAGTAAAAACAGAATACTTTACTGTAGTAAACCTGTCATCTTACCCTAAGGGAATCACAACCAGAGGGTCTGTTATCCTTACATGAACTTGTAAGCTGTTTGTCAGAAAACAGACCGAGTCTTTCTTTGTTTTTCCAAAGCCAAGCTTTTGAGTTGAATAATAGCAGGTGTGCTTCTCCCCGACTGTGTCAGTCCTGCTATGAAGCGCCGTCAGCCGCAATTACTCATTTGACGGTTATATCAGTCTTGGTTTGTTAAAGTGGAATGTGCCTCGGGAATCATCAAATTGAATGTAATTAGCAGAACAGCACATTAATTGTGCAACACTTTTGGAAAGTACTCTGCCAATTATTTTCAGTTTATGACAGTCGCCGTTGCTGCAGAGGTGCTGTAAATGCTATATATAAATAGCAGACAGAGAGATAGGTTAAAGAGCTTTCTAATTTCATCTCAAAATTAGAGGTTCTTGAGACAAAAAGGAGGAGGAAATTATGATCTCAGTCACTCGATATGTAACATATAGTATAGTTAGTATATATAGATAAATCCTTCCCATCGCCTATGTAGATTCTAGATAACTCATTAATGTATAATCAGAGAAAATAAAAGTGTAGATGGAACATTGAATTAATGATTCATTTAGGTTGTTTAAAATTCAAAAACACTGAATCAATAAACAATGAATTCAATATGGGGCATCATTTATTCAACACTCATATTCTAAGAATCATAGGTTATTAAAGGGACAGTTCATCCGAAAATACGAATTTTGACATAATTTACTCATCCTCATGTCATTCCAAACTAATGGCAGCAGATGTTAAGTTTGGGTAATCAAAAAGACACATTAAAGTATCTATACGACTTCTGAAATCATATGATGGCTTTGTGAGAAAAAAAAAAAAAGCTGTGAACGTTCTGCTAAACATCTTCTTTTGTGATCAGAAGAAAGGCTGGTTTGAAATGACATGGGGGTGAGTAAATGATGACAGAATTTCAATGTTGTGGTAAATCATTAGCGTGAAAGATGTACAAACTCTGGCGTGAGACAGAGAGGCATTTGAGGTCACTAGGAACAGTAATGTGAGGAAAGACAAGAGACTTGTATGTACGCTGACACACTCAAACACACTGGCCCATTTGTCTCTCTTCGCTGCCATAGCAACCGTGTCAAAAACACGCTGTCTGTATAGAAGCTGAACGGACCACGGAAAGCCCAGAGAGACGATTCAAAGGGTTTCTCATGCAAACTTCTCACCAAACTGTGTACTGTGATTATTGTTTTAGCAGTACAAGGTTTAACCTCAAAGGACTCATATCATGAGGAAGCAAATTTGACTTCAAGTCAAGTCAAGTCAAGTCTGCTTTATTGTCAATTCTTCCACATGTACAGCACATACACACAGAGAAT
>NW_015541398.1:206679-210804 GCF_001515605.1 Sinocyclocheilus anshuiensis | reverse complement strand
CCTGCCGGAGTCCCGTCGGATTGCATCGGCTGTGGGGATGAAGACCACAACTCCCATGATTCCACACTCAGTTACAGCATCATCAAACTACGCCTTTGCCTCTGTTTATTTTGAATATGCGCCCTCTAGCGTCGAAAATTACATATTGTGCCTTTAAATATACTAATAACAAGAGTAATAATAGCAATAAAAAAAAAATAAAAAATAAAAAAAAATATATATATATATATATATAAATATATCAAGTCAAGTCAAGTCTGCTTTATTGTCAATTCTTCCACATGTACAGCACATACACACAGAGAATTGAAATTGCGTTACTCTCAGACCCTTGGTGCATACAGATAACACTAACAGTAGAACATAAATACAGATATACAGATTAAGTATAAAATACAACTATACAAATATACAAATAAGGTAAAATGTAAAAAAATATATAAAAATATATATATAAAGCAGCACACGGCACATGGCAGGTAGAGTGCAAACCAGTGAAGTAAACAACAGTGCAGATATAATGATTTGTAGTGCAAAAAGAGCTTATTTAGACTGATTAAAGTGACTGTGTGTGTGTATTTGGGAGGGGGGAGTGGGAGAGTCCGTCAGAGTTCAGTGGTGCGTGGGGCAAAAGAGGGGAGGGGGGGCAAGGTCGGGAGGGAGTTCAGCTTCCTGACAGCCTGATGGATGAAGCTGTCCTTCAGTCTGCTGGTCCTGGCCTGGAGACTCCGCAGTCTCCTCCCTGATGGCAGCAGACTAAAGAAGCTGTGTGTTGGGTGGGTGGGATCACCTGCAATGCAGAGGGCTTTGCGGGTGAGACGGGTGTTGTAAATGTCCTGGAGGGAGGGGAGAGAGGCACCGACTTGATCTTTCGAAAGAAAAGAGTTTTTAACTATAAAAGCGAGTGAGAGAGAGCTTATTGAAACTAAACTGCGAGTACAGTGAGTTTCTGCTGTTACATTAACATATGGACAGCACATTTAATTCAGCCACACTTACTGGGGGATTAGAAATTTGTGCATCCACTCACAATGAGGTAATAAAGAGAAACTGTGATGTTATTATACTTGTGTGCTGTTACCAAGACTATAATTAGAATTAATGAGTTTATAAAGCTGTGCAGAACTACAAAATATACAAAAAACAAATAATTGAAATGAATTGTTATCCATTATCCATTAAAAGGACATTTTCAACATTTTCAGCTTGAAAACAATATTTCCAAAATAATATAATGTACCACCTATACACTAACTCCTACCTAAACCTAACCGATAGTGTAATCAGAAGCAAACGTGAGTTAAAAACACACTTGCTGAAGCAACCATGTGATTTTAGATTGCTTATTTAAGTCTTTAAGGCTCTTTTATCATGACTTGTGTTTCATGGGTAACACTTTAGTTTAGGGACAAATTCTCACTATTTACGAGTTCCTTATTAGCATGCATATTAATAGCATATTAATAGCACATATTAATGCCTTATTCTGCATAACCATATTTTAGATCCCTTAATCCACCCCATACCTAAACTTAGCATATGCCTTACTAACTATTAATAAGCAGTAATTAGGACTTTATTGAGGCAAAATTTGTAATTAATCGTGTGAATTGGTCCCCAAACTAAAGTGTGACCAACATAAGTCTTTATTCATTGATAATCTGCCTTTGTAATCATAATTTGCATAAAATGGGAATAAAAGTTGTTGGTGTTTTACTGCCACTAGTGCTCATTTCAGCTGGAAAATGCTGTAAATTTTGTGTATAGCAGTGGCGAGCGGTAACTTTTGTTAACCGGGTATGCTGAGTGATAAGATCCCCACCCCCCAATCGGCTTTTAGGACACTCAAAAGTGACGTGACATGACATGTGGCAAAGTATGGTGACCCATACTCGGAATTAGTGCTCTGCATTTATCCCATCCAAAGTGCACACACACAGCAGTGAACACACACACACACCGTGAACACACACCCGGAGCAGTGGGCAGCCATTTTTTGCTGTGGCGCCCGGGGAGCAGTTGGGGGTTCGGTGCCTTGCTCAAGGGCACCTCAGTCGTAGTATTGAAGGTGGGAGAGAGCACTGTACATTCAGTGTACATTCAAAAGGGATCACAGATGACAAATAAGAAACACCGTGGCAGGTGTAGATTTAAAAGTATGCACATTTCCTACCTTATTTCTAAATGAAATTAATCTCCAATCCTTCTTCTGTTGTTTCAGGTTTATCCGTTGTTATTCGAATGCAAGAAAAATATAGCTGGTTTTCTGAGTAAAAACCGCCAAATAACGTTTACACGTAGTTAAGTTATGATACGTAATCAGAGGGTGGGGAGATGGGGGGATTCCCCTCGTCTATGTCTTTCTGCATCAGCTAAATTATTTTTTTATTCACAGTGAAAAGGAGTTAAAACTCCCACCCGTGTGACACTCCAATAAGAGACCATGCAAAATACCCAAAAGTATTTAAAATATTGCAAAGTAACGTTGCAACCTTGCAAACAATAATACAATCAAAGAAGAACTTCAACTGTAAGCGACACGAGCATATACGCAAAACAATATGATGTTTGTTATTATAAAAATTTTATAAAGTCCACGTTTTTATAAAAAAAAAAAAATTAATTGACCTCTTAGGCAATAACGTTGACAATAACGTATATCGTCAACATACGTTGTCTATGACCAAAAACGTAAGTTATTCCGTGGACTTTTAAAATTTGCTTTGCTTGAGAAAATAAAAATATACAGTTAGTGTTTTTTTCTTTTGATTTAGTCGAGTTGGTTTTGCATCAAACACAATGTAATTTTCGGCAATCGAGATCTGGCAGCAACAGCACATTTTTCCGCTTGGGCGAGCGCTTCGCGAACAGTTTACCTCGCGCATTAAATCGCAGCAAATCACTGAGAATAATCCTGACGACTCATAGCAAGAGAGCGGAGGCGAGAAAGCTGCGGAGAATCCGCTCGCCCGGAAGCAACCGCAACTGACGTAGATTTACAGAAAATTACTGCCGTTTGGTAAAAAAATGATTTTACGTCCTTATTCCTAACTCTTTAAGCTTTAAGTTACATTTCAAATGACAAGGGATCAACTTATAATCATGTTTATATGAATTATCCCGTGAACTTATTCTCTCAAATGGCCTGGGTATGCGGAGCATTCGCAGCTTATATGGATGGAACGCCACTGGTGTATAGGTTTTTGTGAGTAGAGGCACAATTTTCCAATGAGTCTGTGTTGAATATTTCAGTAGCAGTAGTATAAAGGCAGAATAGCCTATAATTTTGGTCTAGAATTTTTTGGGTTCACCACAGGTTGGGTTCAGCCCACAGCATTTGTAGCATAATGTTGATTTCTACCAAAAATTATTTTTCCAACTCCCTCAAAAGCAAAATTCAAGGTTACGGTGAGGCACACACAGTGGAACTGAATGCCAATTTTGTAAGATTTAAAAGCAGAAATGTGAAGCTTATAATTTTATCAAAACTCTTACTTTTTTTCCCTGTAAATATCATATTATTTTAGCTGAAAGGCGGTTTAAATCATTATGGTCATTTTACGGTTTTAGATGTTATGGCTACAAAGTTGTAAAATGGGATATAACTTAATGGGATATAAAAGGATAGTGAGCATTTTTTTTTCACATAAACATGCATATTGTCTTGTGGCTTTGCTATTGAATCAGTATTTGAATGATAACAGATTGCTCCCATTCACTTCCATTGTAAGTGCATCACTGTAACCCAGAGGTTAGCTTTTTAAAATATTTTTGTATTGCTTTCGGTTGGGCTTTACTTGTATTGGCACCAAAATATTTGTTTAATCTGTATAATGTGCATACAACTGTGAAATGTGTTGTGTTGTTCTGTGTAGCTCTATATCTTTACCCAGCATAGTTAGTGATGGAAGACCTTCCCGTGAAACATCTTCCAAAGACGCTGAGACCCAGAGCTGTTGTCATCTTGGCGCTTCAGTAGTCAGATTGTGGCAGCTCTCAGATTTAAAGTGACTGGCGATGGAGATGGCCCAGAATCCCATTGGGCTGAGCAGATACACATTAATTAACTGGGCTGCCCAGTCTAATACAGTCGGTCGCACAGACCCTGCCAATCTGGCTCATTCC
>NW_015541398.1:199217-206511 GCF_001515605.1 Sinocyclocheilus anshuiensis | reverse complement strand
TGCTTGAGAAAACAAAAATATACAGTTACAGTGTTTTTTTCTTTTGATTTCGAGTTGGTTTTGCATCAAACACAATGTGATTTTCCGCAATCGCAATCTGGCAGCAACAGCACATTTTTCCGCTTGGGCGAGCGCTTCGCGAACAGTTTACCTCGCGCATTAAATCGCAGCAAATCACTGAGAATAATCCTGACGACTCATAGCAAGAGAGCGGAGGCGAGAAAGCTGCGGAGAATCCGCTCGCCCGGAAGCAACCGCAACTGACGTAGATTTACAGAAAATTACTGCCGTTTGGTAAAAAAATGATTTTACGTCCTTATTCCTAACTCTTTAAGCTTTAAGTTACATTTCAAATGACAAGGGATAAACTTATAATCATGTTTATATGAATTATCCCGTGAACTTATTCTCTCAAATGGCCTGGGTATGCGGAGCATTCGCAGCTTATATGGATGGAACGCCACTGGTGTATAGGTTTTTGTGAGTAGAGGCACAATTTTCCAATGAGTCTGTGTTGAATATTTCAGTAGCAGTAGTATAAAGGCAGAATAGCCTATAATTTTGGTCTAGAATTTTTTGGGTTCACCACAGGTTGGGTTCAGCCCACAGCATTTGTAGCATAATGTTGATTTCTACCAAAAATTATTTTTCCAACTCCCTCAAAAGCAAAATTCAAGGTTACGGTGAGGCACACACAGTGGAACTGAATGCCAATTTTGTAAGATTTAAAAGCAGAAATGTGAAGCTTATAATTTTATCAAAACTCTTACTTTTTTTCCCTGTAAATATCATATTATTTTAGCTGAAAGGCGGTTTAAATCATTATGGTCATTTTACGGTTTTAGATGTTATGGCTACAAAGTTGTAAAATGGGATATAACTTAATGGGATATAAAAGGATAGTGAGCATTTTTTTTTCACATAAACATGCATATTGTCTTGTGGCTTTGCTATTGAATCAGTATTTGAATGATAACAGATTGCTCCCATTCACTTCCATTGTAAGTGCATCACTGTAACCCAGAGGTTAGCTTTTTAAAATATTTTTGTATTGCTTTCGGTTGGGCTTTACTTGTATTGGCACCAAAATATTTGTTTAATCTGTATAATGTGCATACAACTGTGAAATGTGTTGTGTTGTTCTGTGTAGCTCTATATCTTTACCCAGCATAGTTAGTGATGGAAGACCTTCCCGTGAAACATCTTCCAAAGACGCTGAGACCCAGAGCTGTTGTCATCTTGGCGCTTCAGTAGTCAGATTGTGGCAGCTCTCAGATTTAAAGTGACTGGCGATGGAGATGGCCCAGAATCCCATTGGGCTGAGCAGATACACATTAATTAACTGGGCTGCCCAGTCTAATACAGTCGGTCGCACAGACCCTGCCAATCTGGCTCATTCCTGCTATATTCAATTCCAAAAATAAATCCCTGCTCTCGTTCCCATCAAAATAAGCCATTTTGCATTGATGAGTGCAGCTGATGTGAACACAGGTTGTTCTCAGCGGGTTTATTGATACTTGTTGGTAGATGTTGAGAATGAATCTAGCCATTGGACTAGAAGTAGTTCATGTCACACTGAAGATCATATTCCCTTACATCTCTTCTGGTCCAACGCCTGATCATTCTCAACATTCAAACGTTACCAACATGTCAGAAAATTCTCCAAACCTGTATGGCTTTCTTTCTTCAGGAGAATATAAAAGCTGAATATCTGAAGAATATCCTGGCTTTTCATTTCTATATAATGAAAGTGACTGAAGACTGGAGCTGTCAATCGAACACCAACACACATGCAGCGCTGGGTAGATTACTTACAAATTCTAGTCTCTTGCTGATTAAGAAATGCATGACGGAATCATAGTTTGTAATATAATCTTTTGGATTACACGTATTAGGTAATGTATTCTAACTACTTTTAGATTACTTTTGACCTAACTCATAGGAAAATCTATTCCATTCTTTGATATCAACATCATTAAATGTATTAAACAAATGTAGGCCAGAAATCTCATAGCTGACTCTAGAAACTGTCATCTTCAAGTAATTCATCTGAAAACTCTGTGAAGATATCATGGGTTGCATCTCTATAAACTCAGGCAAACATTGCATCTTGGTTGTGGTTACGCTAAGGTGTCAGACAGGCAGCACATGATGATTTGTATAGCTCTTAAAATGCACATTGATCTTTTGAGAGTTTGCGCTCATGTTTGAAAACATAGCAGAACTTTCACAACTCGAAACTTTCTGCAGAATCCCAACGTTATACCAATGACTCAAGTTTATTTTGAACCATTTTCATGATTGTTTCAGTCTGATCTGAACCGTTTGAGCAGCACATTTCAGTGCAAAAACCCTGGAATAACCCCTTTTCTTTAGTGCAAGTCTGAAATGTAAAACAGCTGAAAAATGGTCATATGTACATGTTGGCTCTAATAACTTTGCTAACTTAGTAAGTGGACCTTCAGGGGAAACTGAAAAATAAAAAATGCATGAGGTGACCCTTTTAAAATGTAATTATCTTACTGCCAGATTATTGCTGGAGAGGACAAGTGGAGTTTTTACCTCTTTAAACAAAGGGAATAAATAAAACTTTTTATTATTATTATTATTTTTATTATTTTTTGGCAAAAATGTGTGTTCGATCTAAAACAGTCACTCTCACATCTAAGTGATTATTTGAATGGTTGGAGCGCTGAGGAAAGGAAAGGAAATTGCACACATTAGACTCTACAATATAAAATAATGCAGATCTTTTTGGTTCGAAATAATGTGCGTTAATGGAAGACTGTGATGATTGTTGCTCTCCTAGAGTGGCAATTTTAGGTTCCAAGTTTGTTTAGATGAATGAGGGGGTTTGTAAAACTGATTGCAATGCTGTTTTTTTCCCCGTTAATCATGTCGACATGAACATGAGTGTAATGAGCTATAACCACAGCAATGAGTGCGTGCAAATTTCTGTTTTACAGTAACTAATGACTACCACAAATTATATATATATATACATATATATACATACATACATACATACATGCATACATAAAAACAACAACAAATATATGTGAATGAAAAAGGCAACATAATTTTTAAACATTTTGCCATAATTAAATTACATTCTATTAAATTAGATTTCTAAAATGAACCTTAATAGTTTTGTTTTGGAACTACATGTATCATTTTTGTTAACATACTGTAAATAACTTGATGCTGGAAACTATATATATAGTGCAATATAAGTGTGCAACCATTTACTTCCAAAAAATAAGTTCAAAGCACTTTTCTTTCTGTGCACAGAGCAATTGGCTTTAGAAAGCTTGGAATATGATTTTTGTGTCAACAGTTATGATATTTTGTAATTTTGGACCTTGACAGCTCCAGTCTTCATTCACATTCATTATATGAGAAGAAAAGTCAATATATTCTTCAGAAATTCACCTTTCACATTCCACAGAAGAAAGAAAGTCATACAGGTTTACAATAACATGAGCAAGCATGAGTAGATGATGGCAGAATTATGATTTTTTTATTTTTTTGGTGGTCTATCTGATGCACCTTTAGCTGCTTTTATGCTCAGACACATCTTGACATTGGCGGACTGTAGCATGTCTCAAGTACCAAGTACTCTTTTGTCCTGGAGCTCTAGATTGTGTTCAGTGTTTCTGTGTCCAGATATGTGTCTCGCTGGCAGGCGGTGATGGAGAGAGAGAGGTCACTCGACAGAGAGAGGCTTCAAAGCACCGTGCCACGCTGCATAGGGAACTATGGGAATGTCTGTCTGAGAGAGGACATTATAAACACGAGAAGCCTTTAGAAAGATGAGCCGCATTGTATTGCTTGGAGATGAAAGTGCTGCTTTAGACAAGAAGGACACACAATGCCTTGAGACCATGATTTGGCAGACCAAAGGAAATAAAGTCAACTTGGGAGAGGAGGCACACTTTGAGGTGTGCACTGTATTGACCTGGGTGCTTTATTATGTTGATAAGAAAAGAAGATGTGATATGTTTGTTAATTTTGGAGAAAAGTGTCAGGATACAGTGAATCATGTAGTCAGTTGTGAATATTATTCCAGAACATTTGTTTCACATTTGGATGTTTCGATACTTTTATATTCATGCTTCATTTCTCTTATTTATGCAATTTTTCAAAAGGAATTGTAGTGTCATTGATGTTAAAGTTTATAAATATTCAAATGTCTTATGTAAATTTATGTATAGCCACATATATGGAGCTGGTGTCAGACTCTGGTTCATGTTTTGTGTGTGTTTTGCTCCCCATGTGACTCCAATGTCCTTATATGGTCCTTCCTGTTCCTGTCCTTGTTTGTGTGTATTCGTCTCTAGCTGTGTTTATTAATATGTTCCCAGGTGTTCTCCATTGGTCCTGTGTATTTAAAGTGTGTTCCAGGTCTTGTTCTTTGTCAGTCGTTGAACGTTATCCTGTCGTCCTGATGTGTCGAGTCCTGTGATCCCCAGCCTTTGTTAATAAAACCCTTTTGATTGATTCTACTCCGTGTCTCCTCGCTCCTTCGTTCCCGTGTTCCTCGTGTGTGTGCACCGTGACACAAATACACAAAATAATGTTCTTTTTAGCAGCATCATATGACCCCTTTAAAATGTAATTCATTCCTCTGATGCAAAGATGAATTTTCAGCAGCCATTACTCCAGTCTTCAGTGTCAAAGAAATCTTTTGAAATGTAGGGTTGAAAATGATCAAAGACTTCTGCTTTCCTGTCCCAAACCTTAAGTAACAAAAAACCTTAAAGTACCAAATCTTATGTAACAAAAGGTCATTTGGAATTCCTGAAGGCACAAAAGTGCTAATTGTGATCAAGGCCTGGGTACATTTAACTGTTTATGTTTTACCATCCTTCATCTATTTTGTATCCAATTCAAGTGTAACCATAACAAAATACTGTTATTAAACCATTTCAATTATAAATTGTGCTAATACTAGTCTTGCTTCAACATTAACATTAAAGTGCTACCTATTGCAATACAATATAGTCACACAATAGCAATGCTCTCCCACATATTTGGCTATTCTATCTGCGCTTATTTCCGTCGTTGGTATAAGTGGCAGTGGGTGGTAATAGACAAGAAATGTACAGTTTTATACCATCGTGCTGATAGCGTTTCTTTAGTCTTTCGGCAATCCTACAGCCTGAACCTCTGCAGGGAAACCACCCATACAGAAACATTAGAAATGTCTTTACTGTCACTTTTCATCAATTTAATGAATCCTTGCTGAATGAGTAGTTTCAATTTCTTAAAAAAAACAACAATGGTAGTTCATATTTTTAATTGAAGAGACAACTTAATAATCAACAGACTATGAATTCAGAATAAATTATTCCACTCAATTCATCAAACATGATGAATAATAGATGTTTGAAATGTGCATCTAATTTATGGAATTATAACATCATAATTCCGTGACTTACAACAATTAAATAACAAAAACATAAGCAGCAACACTGAATTCAAATAGCATCGTTTGATGAATTATCACTGCCACAATTGCAAGAACATGTAAACAAACGACTATTTTAAATAAAAGCATTTACTGCCTACTTCCTGTGGGAAAATAATAGCACAGAGTTAATTGCTCCAGGAAAACGGTGCTAGTTTTCTGAATATGGCAATTGATATATTTGTACGTTTCTGTGCATGTGTTGTTTGTTGCACAAAAGTGGAAATCTTGCCCCAAAGTGACGAAAAACTGTTTTTGATCCCCCGAATCAATATGTTTTATGAACATCGTCTATTATAGATGCTACATACTGTGTTCAACTTCAGTTTACCTGGTGCAAACAACTAGTGCTGCAAAAACAAAGAAAGCACAACATGAACTCTACTAATAGTGAATCGAGCTGAAGGATCTCTCGTTGTTTGTCAAATCATCTCCTGCGGTCTGAGCTGAGAGCTCAAAGCCATCGTTAAACACTGACCGCAACCCCAATTATCCTCCAGCCGGACCTCCATCACCAGGCTGTTGCCATGTTTAATTTTCCTCTTCCCAGCATTGTTTCCATAACAGCTCTGGGTAGCAAGGCCGTGATATTGATGGTGGATTATAAAGACAGTGGCACTCAATTAATTTCTTGAAATGCCACAGTTTCCTCTGCCAGTCACCGATTGAGTCTAGCGTCTGCTTCAGTGCATGCTGATTGGTCAGCGGTGGTGTTGCTCCAGGAGCTCGTCTAGAGAGATAAAGAGTGTTTGCTTACTGAACAACACACATAATGCACTGTATACTACCTGCTGTTTTAATGTAGCAAGCGAGCATGTGAGTGACGTCCAGTTATCATCTTGTTTTGCATTTTCAATTCCATTTTGTGCAAAAATGCTTTTGGCAGTCTGAACAAATAATGAATCAAGAAAAAAAAAATGCATACAATTGTATGAGTAATCGTGTCCAGTTCATTCATAATGCTACAAATGGAAGGTCAAGACATGCATGTTTTATTAATGAGGAAAACAGTATTTCATGCATTGTGTTCTGTTGTATACACACACTTTTCTTGAATGTAGCAGGTCATCTGTGTTTTCAGTGCATACAGCAACTTGGCATACTATGCACAATATAAATATGATAAATTAGTAACACTTTATTTTATGGACCAATTAACTAGTTGCTTATTAGCATGCTTATTACTAGCATATTGGCTGTTTATTAGTATTTATAAAGCACATATTAATGCCTTATTCGGCATAACCATATTTTAGATCCCTTAATCCACCCCATACTTAAACTTAACATAACAGCTACCTTATTAACTAATAATAATCAGCAAATAAGGAGTCTGTTAAGGCAATAGTCGTATAGTTAATAGTTAATAAAAAAAAAACGTTATGAATAGATGATATCAGATGATATTCTGACATTATTTTGCAATTAGCAGTAATTATTTGGTACACAATCAATGAGGATCTCGATAAGGGTGACAGTATCAAACTTAAATGGGTCACATTAATGGGATCATTTTACACAAAATACAACTAATAATAACACTGGTAAACACCATCGTCAATAATAAACAAAGTGCAAGAACTATATTCGTGATTCAACTGGATGAACTGTACAAATGAATCTAATTTCATGTTCAGGTATATTCAGACGTTTGGTGTCAATGAGATTCAGGAGCTGCAGTGTAGAGCAACATTTCAACCTAAACTGCAGTTCCTTCCTCAACAAATTGCTGTGTGACTTCAGAAGACTTGGGATATAGCGAACAAATCATGGGCTGCTTTTATGATGCTGTACTTTTTTTTTTTTTTTTTTACGTCTGCATTT
>NW_015541398.1:165685-193005 GCF_001515605.1 Sinocyclocheilus anshuiensis | reverse complement strand
CCTTGGCGCCCAGAGCTGACAGATCCACCTTGGTGCCCCGCTCTGGAGGCCTCCCGTCTGGTAACCCTACTCTTAGAGGTCTCCAGAGCGCCCACCCCCCCTCCCCATTGGATGTTTTGGTGGCGTGAGGACACGCCTTCTGGGAGGGGGGAGTAATGTCAGACTCTGGGCCAGGTTTTGTGTGTGTCTTTGCTCCCTATGTGCTCCGTCTTCCAGTTTCTCTGTCTCGTGTTTTGAATTCTTTGTTCCCAGGTGTTTCCTATGTTGATTGTCTTATTAGTTCCAGGTGTCCCTTGTCTTCCCCTCATCAGTTCCTGTGTATTTAAAGTGTGTTCTAGTTCTTGTCCTTTGTCAGTCGTTGAATGTCATGCTGATGTGTCGAGTCCTGTGATCCCCAGCCTTTGTTAATAAAACCCTTTTGATTGATTCTACTCCGTGTCTCCTCGCTCCTTCGTTCCCGTGTTCCTCGTGTGTGTGCACCGTGACACAAATACACAAAATAATGTTCTTTTTAGCAGCATCATATGACCCCTTTAAAATGTAATTCATTCCTCTGATGCAAAGATGAATTTTCAGCAGCCATTACTCCAGTCTTCAGTGTCAAAGAAATCTTTTGAAATGTAGGGTTGAAAATGATCAAAGACTTCTGCTTTCCTGTCCCAAACCTTAAGTAACAAAAAACCTTAAAGTACCAAATCTTATGTAACAAAAGGTCATTTGGAATTCCTGAAGGCACAAAAGTGCTAATTGTGATCAAGGCCTGGGTACATTTAACTGTTTATGTTTTACCATCCTTCATCTATTTTGTATCCAATTCAAGTGTAACCATAACAAAATACTGTTATTAAACCATTTCAATTATAAATTGTGCTAATTAGTCTTGATTCAACATTAACATTAAAGTGCTACCTATTGCAATACAATATAGTCACACAATAGCAATGCTCTCCCACATATTTGGCTATTCTATCTGCGCTTATTTCCGTCGTTGGTATAAGTGGCAGTGGGTGGTAATAGACAAGAAATGTACAGTTTTATACCATCGTGCTGATAGCGTTTCTTTAGTCTTTCGGCAATCCTACAGCCTGAACCTCTGCAGGGAAACCACCCATACAGAAACATTAGAAATGTCTTTACTGTCACTTTTCATCAATTTAATGAATCCTTGCTGAATGAGTAGTTTCAATTTCTTAAAAAAAACAACAATGGTAGTTCATATTTTTAATTGAAGAGACAACTTAATAATCAACAGACTATGAATTCAGAATAAATTATTCCACTCAATTCATCAAACATGATGAATAATAGATGTTTGAAATGTGCATCTAATTTATGGAATTATAACATCATAATTCCGTGACTTACAACAATTAAATAACAAAAACATAAGCAGCAACACTGAATTCAAATAGCATCGTTTGATGAATTATCACTGCCACAATTGCAAGAACATGTAAACAAACGACTATTTTAAATAAAAGCATTTACTGCCTACTTCCTGTGGGAAAATAATAGCACAGAGTTAATTGCTCCAGGAAAACGGTGCTAGTTTTCTGAATATGGCAATTGATATATTTGTACGTTTCTGTGCATGTGTTGTTTGTTGCACAAAAGTGGAAATCTTGCCCCAAAGTGACGAAAAACTGTTTTTGATCCCCCGAATCAATATGTTTTATGAACATCGTCTATTATAGATGCTACATACTGTGTTCAACTTCAGTTTACCTGGTGCAAACAACTAGTGCTGCAAAAACAAAGAAAGCACAACATGAACTCTACTAATAGTGAATCGAGCTGAAGGATCTCTCGTTGTTTGTCAAATCATCTCCTGCGGTCTGAGCTGAGAGCTCAAAGCCATCGTTAAACACTGACCGCAACCCCAATTATCCTCCAGCCGGACCTCCATCACCAGGCTGTTGCCATGTTTAATTTTCCTCTTCCCAGCATTGTTTCCATAACAGCTCTGGGTAGCAAGGCCGTGATATTGATGGTGGATTATAAAGACAGTGGCACTCAATTAATTTCTTGAAATGCCACAGTTTCCTCTGCCAGTCACCGATTGAGTCTAGCGTCTGCTTCAGTGCATGCTGATTGGTCAGCGGTGGTGTTGCTCCAGGAGCTCGTCTAGAGAGATAAAGAGTGTTTGCTTACTGAACAACACACATAATGCACTGTATACTACCTGCTGTTTTAATGTAGCAAGCGAGCATGTGAGTGACGTCCAGTTATCATCTTGTTTTGCATTTTCAATTCCATTTTGTGCAAAAATGCTTTTGGCAGTCTGAACAAATAATGAATCAAGAAAAAAAAAATGCATACAATTGTATGAGTAATCGTGTCCAGTTCATTCATAATGCTACAAATGGAAGGTCAAGACATGCATGTTTTATTAATGAGGAAAACAGTATTTCATGCATTGTGTTCTGTTGTATACACACACTTTTCTTGAATGTAGCAGGTCATCTGTGTTTTCAGTGCATACAGCAACTTGGCATACTATGCACAATATAAATATGATAAATTAGTAACACTTTATTTTATGGACCAATTAACTAGTTGCTTATTAGCATGCTTATTACTAGCATATTGGCTGTTTATTAGTATTTATAAAGCACATATTAATGCCTTATTCGGCATAACCATATTTTAGATCCCTTAATCCACCCCATACTTAAACTTAACATAACAGCTACCTTATTAACTAATAATAATCAGCAAATAAGGAGTCTGTTAAGGCAATAGTCGTATAGTTAATAGTTAATAAAAAAAAAACGTTATGAATAGATGATATCAGATGATATTCTGACATTATTTTGCAATTAGCAGTAATTATTTGGTACACAATCAATGAGGATCTCGATAAGGGTGACAGTATCAAACTTAAATGGGTCACATTAATGGGATCATTTTACACAAAATACAACTAATAATAACACTGGTAAACACCATCGTCAATAATAAACAAAGTGCAAGAACTATATTCGTGATTCAACTGGATGAACTGTACAAATGAATCTAATTTCATGTTCAGGTATATTCAGACGTTTGGTGTCAATGAGATTCAGGAGCTGCAGTGTAGAGCAACATTTCAACCTAAACTGCAGTTCCTTCCTCAACAAATTGCTGTGTGACTTCAGAAGACTTGGGATATAGCGAACAAATCATGGGCTGCTTTTATGATGCTGTACTTTTTTTTTTTTTTTTTTTACAGCTCGACATTCAGAGTTCACTTACATTGGTTGGTGAAGAGCAACCAGGGCCATCTGCTTCATTTCTCCTCGTGCTCCATGAAAAAAACATATCATTTGCTATGGCATGAGGTGAGAAGGACCCGCTTTAACTACAGTACTACTGTATGTGCTTAATTGATCAATAGATACAATGTGCTTATTGCTTAAATATATGTATGTATGTATGTATGTATACAACCAAAAATAAATAAAACAAAATTCAATAAATATTTAAATACATTTAAAAATGAACTCTCTTTGGCATGCATTTAAAATGTTTGTAGAAAAGTAAAGCAGCATATTAGAATGATTTCTGAAGGATCATGTGACACTGAAGACTGAAGAAATGATGCTGAAAATTCAGCTTTGATCACAAAAATAAATTATATTTTAAAGTATATTCAAATAGAAAACAGTTATTAAACTGTAATAATATTACACAATTGTACAGTTTTTTTCTGTATTTTTGATTAAATAAATGCAGCCTTGAGACACTTATTTTTTTAAAAAACATGTATTTAGAATGTTAATGAATTTAGCATTTATTTTTTGGACATTGGTGACTTTATGTCATATTGACCCTCAGATATTGATTATTCTGTTCAAATATAATATTATCTGCTCTATTGTAAATAAAAATATAGAGTAAGTGTGGTGAGCAGATAGCAAGTGTTTTTTTGTTTTTTTTTTGTACTGAGTTTAAGCTTTTGCTCTGAATGTGTATTAGACGCCGATAAGGCCTGGGAATCTATTTTTTGCTGTCCGCTCTTTTCATAAGCGTTAACGCTGTGTCATTTTTTGGGCCAGTGCACTCAATTATTCAATTTGTATGTCTTACCATGGAGACTATTCATGGTTCTTGTGTAATGGCTCTCATTTAGAAATGATCAGTTAGTCATGCAAGCGTCGCTTCCCTGGAGCTCTGGGTCTAATGATCACCGCACGCCTTCTCATGGGTAACATCATCCATTAAACAGCCAATCGCGCTGCGCTTATGATGCTGCGACTGTAATGCCATGATTGTCGATTTAAAGGCGTCTGAGTACAAAGTCAATCAGTCTCTCAGTGGAGTGTTTTATTATAGGCTTCAGATCGCCTGATGTAAATATATGCTGCTTCAGATTATCAGTTTTATACAGTATGTACTGTAACATTCTCAGTGTCTGTACTACAAAACCAGCATCAGGTATAGTGATGCTTGAATTAATCATTCTTTTCATGAAGACATTGGTTAGCATGTTATTTGTCCTCATGGGTAGTAAGCAATTTTAGGTTGTACTAGTAAAACATTTATGTGACCACTAGCTTGTTAGCTTGATGTATAACTAGGTGCCCCCACCTTTAAAATAATCACATTTTGTTGGTTTGCAGCCTGAAGTTTTTGTTTTATCCAGCTGTTTTCAAGTTGCCAAAGCAACATTTCTAATTTTCATTTAGTTTAACTTGATGTACTTAAATAACTAAAACTAAAACTGAAATAAAAATTTATAAAAACTATATAGACATGTAAAAAAATACTTATAAACATGACAAAATAAAAACGTTATATATAGCTATAATAGTATCTCAGTGATACTGAAATAACACTGGATAATAGTCTAACATATCTAGAAGTTGTCTCAACAAACACATGGGAATTGTAGCCCTGATGCTTTAGTAATGGCACACTGTGTTCGTGGGAAGTGCCAGTAATTCATCAAGCAATAAAGTGAAGTTCTACCCAACTCCAGTGAAGCAGGGCAGATTGTGACGTTCTGTAATGTAAGGCAATTACCTGTCGCTCTGGCTCTGCTCCGTTATTCGGAGGCGGCACTCTGATGATGAAGTGGGAGGATATCACAGCAAAACCTTTTGATGGCTCATTCATTTAGATCACTTATCCTGGATAGTCGTACAATCCTAAAGATTTGGCACAAAATGCTATCCTGTTTTACTTCTGTACTCTGACATGTTTCATAGTGAAACAGGATAGTCAATGAGAAAAATTTGGGAGAAGAATTGATTGGAATTTTGCTTGCCTACCTAGTTACTTTGGGGATCATTTACACTTTTACACAAGGCGAAAACCACACATTCTTTATGATACAAGGTCATATTTGATCCAGTGACAGTACAATTCCTAAAAAATGTACAAATAAATACAAATTTTGATCACGAGAATCTGTCCTTGACAATGTGGAGGCAGAGTTGCGGTCATGTTTGAGATGATCCCTCGACACCTGTGTGTTTTAGAGATGAGTTGTTAGGTTTAATTATTCATGCATTCATACTCTGATCTTCATGTTACTCTGTGGCCCATATTCGCCTCTTACAAATAGCCGTTTATGCACTACTAAAGCTTCTACCTGCCCACTCAGATATGACTTTTATAAAGGTATGGAGCATGCAAGAGGAGAAAATGTAAAGCCTGTTTCACACCGCAAGTATAAAAAGCAAGTTTGTGCAGCGACAGACTAAATGCAGTATCAAACCTGCATGGTGCTTCACAACATACAGTATGTGAAGTTTGGAGGGGAAAATCCTGTAAGCCACAGGATTGAAAGTGTAGTGTGGACTCAATGTGTTTTGTTATCTATGGTGAGCATTTCTTTCTTTCTGCAAAATTAAAATTATCCTTCTATGGTCAATTCTAACAAAGATTTTAAACCATAACGCTTAAAAGATTTTTCTTGCGATTGTTTTTTACATTTATTTACAATATTTTGATTAGTTTTTTAGTTTGATAATACGTTTTACCTTTATTACATTTTTTTCATCTTTAATGATATTTTTGTAATATTTTTCATCTTACTCCTAATATTTTTACGTATTTACTGATACTTTTCATCACATTTACTTTCATTCTGATGTTCTACGTTTGGAGAGGAACCAGCACTGGTGATTTTCAGTGTCACATTTGTTCATGCCATGAAAACAGTAAACATAGACAAATGTGATGAAAAATTGAACATTAAACCCAGGGTTTGCATATCAAGAGTCAAGGTTTAGCTGGTTAGCAGATTTGCACCATCAGGACACAAAAAGCATATTCCTATATTGAAAAGTAACTGTGTTTTTTGATCAGATAAATTTCTGTTTGTATTTTTTTGCAAGCAACATGCAGCTCTAATGTGATCAGTAACATGACATTTACAGTATTCATAGTCCCATAGTATTTATAGGTTCATATGTGCAGTTAACGATCTCATTACTAACCCAGGGTAAAGTATGACCTGTAATAATAGTACCTTCAGCTCAGGTTGAAGTGCATTACAGCGGGTAAATGATGGAGTGGGTTCGTTCAGGTGGCTCTGCTGAATCAGGGTGAACGTGATCGGTGTGTTATCATGTGTGTCTGTCTGTGTGGGAATGGAGAGGTTTAAAGAAGACAGAGATCAAAGCACTTTGCTCATGATAAGAAATTATTTGAAGTATGCTGAAATTAATTATGGCAATTGTATTAGTAATATATGCAAATGCACCACCAACCACCCACCATCAGTTAAAGCTTTCACTGCTTCTGATTTCCGACTCCTTTTCTTTTCTTTTCTGTCCATCCGTCCGTCTATCTATCTATCTGTCTATCGTTTTTTCTTTCTTTCTTTCATTCTTTCTTTCATTCTTTCTATCCATCCATCTATCTATCTATCTATCTATCCGTCTATCCATCCATCCATCCATCGTTCTGTCTATCGTTTTTTCTTTCCATCCATCCATCCATCCATCCATCGTTTGTTCGTTCGTTCTATCATTATATCTAGAATATCTCTCTGTCTATAATACTCTTCTCAGTCCTCATGGTCATTTGATACATTCTCTAGATGTTTATTTATTCAGTCAGTATGTCTATGGCGAACAAACGACTGTTATTCTCTGTTGAGCCGTATGTCCACACACACCTCTGCTCCGCTGGATATTATATGGTCACATATTCTGTGCTGTCTGTATTTTCAAAAAATGCATGAAGGCGGTAATCAGACAGGGTCGCAGAGCACTGTGGTCTTGTATGTAAAGGCGTATGATTTTAAGCAGATTTCCACCTGCTCAGACTCATGTCCTCTGTGACAGTAGGGCACCGTGAGCGGCTGATGAAAGTGGTTCAGGGGACAGAGTTTACGTGTGAGATGCCACCCTTAGTTGTATCACTGGCACATTACATTAGCTCATCTGTCCGTCTCTTGCCGCACCAGGTAGTGACCCTCAGTTCTGCCCTGAACACTCAATTACAGCCCTACTGCAAATAGCCTTAATGCTATATAGGGGACACTCAGGGCCGATTGGCCCACGTTTTCTTCCAATCTTGTGTGATTGGAGCCCATTTCAGCAGAATCAGCATGCCACTGTGTTTTCCCAGCAATTTTGTCTCCTACGGATGGCCTGCAGCGCCTTGGGTGGACGTACAGTGGAGGTCAAAATTAGAGAACAATCTATAAAAACGTTATTTTTCTGAAATATCGTTAATCTTCATCACTCAAAATTTGAAGGAATATTAGCTGTAGGTATACCACTCTAATACTAACATGTTTGACAAAATAACCAAGACATTTCAATAAAAACCTTAATTTTGTGGAAAACACAGTGATCAATATCAGAGAACAGTACCCACTGTAGCACAAAAGAATATTACAACTAAAGTTTTGGAGGGTTACCGCTGTCAAAAATGAGTAGGAATTGTAGTTTCTCACACTGCGCTGGTGTGATCTTGGTCCACTGTTCTTCCTCTCTCTTCCATAGTTCAGTAACTGAAGAGGGTTTCTAGCCATAACTTTGTTGCCAAGGATCTTCCAGAGATTTTCAGTTGGGTTTAGATCAGGACTCTGGGCCAGCCATTTCATTAATTCAGTGTTTTCAGCTTCAAGGAACTGCTTTACCTGTTTTGCGGTGTGACGGCTGATTGGGAGATGCTTGCAGGGAAGGTACCGCATGTTGCTGAAGGAGGTTCTGATAAACATTTGCATTCACTCTGCCATGTATCTGTATAAGAGGCTCGACTCCTGCTGCACAAAACATTCCCCAAACCATGACACTTTCTCCTCCACCTTTCACTGACACACTCGGGGTTCAGTCTTTAAGTTTGATGCTGAACAAAATGTTTCCCATCAGATCCAAATAAATTAAACTTGCTCTCATCAAACTTGCAGAGACAGATCCGGTAACACTTTAGAATAGGGAACATTATTAATATTATTAATAGTTAGTAAGTTAGTTATTAAGTTTAGGTACGGGGTGGATTAAGGGATCTAAAATACGGTCATGCAGAATAAGGCATTAGTATGTGCTTTATAAGTACTAATAAACAGCCAATATTCTAGTGATATGCATGCTAATAAGTAACTAATTAATAGCAAGAATTGGTCCTAAAAATAAAGTGTTACCACAGATCCTTACCCTGTTCAGCGTTGAACTGGCGAGCAATTCCAGCTGCAGTGCTGAACCGATTCCCCATTGAGTGTCTCTGAATTATCCTGTCTTCTCGTGCATTTGTCTTAAATGGATGACCAGCTTTTTTGGGGGACTTGACTAAATTAGTGTAATTGTAAAGCTGCAATATTCGAGAAATCAGATTTGAAATGACCAGCTTCTCTTGCAGTGGCTGAAAGTGTCATCCCTTTGGCCTTCATCTGGACCGCGTCCTGTTGCAGGGTTTCAGTCACCTTAGAGCGGCCCGCCGTCTTGCAATCTCAGTGAAAATTAGAGAAATGCTTCCAGTTAAATAGGGTTTGTCATATAATTAAGGAAATTAGCACCAGATGCCAGATTAACACCAATAACTTGGAGGTATCGTGTTCTCTAATTTTGATCAGAGTTCTTTTTCAAATATCTTTTATCTAAGTTTTTTATACAGTGCTTTCTCCTCAGCTCTCAAATTGCATTGACTTTCACATTCAGTTTCAAAAATGATCCGCTGGGACGTTGCACCAGGTTCAACATCACTGACTAGTTCTCGCATGTGCTGTTCCCAAATGCTGTGCATCATGTCAAATATGTGCAACTGAGAGTGAAATTTGAGAGATACTGCTGGGAGAAAACTTGTAGTGAGTGAGTTATAACGTAAATTTGGCTCTGTTCTTCACATAAAGCTTTTATATGATTTCAGAAGACTCTGAATATAGTGCACATATTATATAAGCTAACCTACTTTTATGGTGTTTTTGTCCTTTTTGGAACTTGGAAACTGTGAAATGAGCTGTGTGAAGATTCTTCAATTCTGCATTTCTTTTAATGAGTTAAAGGGGTCCTATTATGCTCTTTTACAAAGTCTTGATTTTGAGTGATAACACTCATTGCCTTCTCTAGTGCAGCTCAACCAGGTCTCGTCCCATTCGTCGATATTTGTGATATCACCAAACGATATATATAGTCCAAACGAGTCGTTCGTTGTAGTTTTTGAAAAGTGATAATATATCTCCTTTTGAAGTGGACTTTGAGCTTTGTAACTTTGCAGATCTTTTTTATGCTCAAACAGCAACATTACAGACTAACTAAAGTTGAAAAAGCATAATAGGACCGCTTTAAGAGATTTATAAATCTACATGTCCTGCACGTATCAGACTGAACATTTTCCTTTGTATGAAAAATCCTGGATTTGTAAGCCTGTTAGATTAACTCTGAACATTAGGCAGAGTTACATGTTACATCAATATCTAAATGTCAAGCAGGAGACTCCGCTGATCCTTACACAAGCAGATCTCAATGCAGCCGCTCTGGAGTGCAGGTGTTTGTCAAAGCAGCTGCTAATTCTCCGCATGTGTGCACAGAACAATACGCATTTGACATCATCTGATGCTTAGTCAACCCTGATAATATAGCATGGCTTATTTGTTGACCCAGCATCAGCTTATTTTAAAACGCTGGGCTTTACTTCAGGAATGAAGACTTTGTAGCCATAGAAACAGACGTGTCACATGATTGCAGTTACTGCGCTGTCAGTAAGGATCGTGTAGTGAGAGAAAGCTTCTCCACTGACAGCTCCTTATGAGCCCTGCAGAATGACAATCCACATTCAGCTTCAGTCACTGCATTCATTCAGTTGATGCATACGTTTTCTTATTCCTGCAATTGATAATTATGAATGAATGCTTCAGTATAGAAACTCTTCCCTTTTAATTGTAGAAATGAAATGTATCGTGAATATTTCGGCTAACCATGCCAGGATGATTATTGAATATGATTATTTAGTATTAGTAAGCAGTGTTATGGAAGTGATTTTGAGTTTGCCAATAATCATTCTAAGAAGTTTAACCTTTCTGAAAAACTAGTCAGATACAAGCAAAAAAAGGGGTTTTAAAAGGGGTCTTAAATTGATTAATCACTCTTTTTAATTGATTCATGCCAATAAAATTAACGGAATTTGACTAACAATTAATATGAGATGAGAGAAAGGACAGTTGAGGAGTGCATCAGTTTGCTCATCTGTAAAATTACAGCATGTGCAATACAACAATAAAATCAGAAATACTGTACAGCATTTTGTCACGACACAACACTACTTGCTTGAAACGCTACTTTCAGTGCATGCATTATCATTTTTTTGCTTAAAAGTCTTGACTTTACAAGAAAAACTTTTTTACTCATTTTGTCAAAATAATGAATGCAAGGCAGAAAAATAATAATACATGGCCTCTCTGGGCTTCCATATGTTCTCTTTTATGGCATTATGAACTCCAGATTTCACAGTTTCTCACGGCTCCAGTTCTACACTCAATAGATGGACTTCATGCTGTCTGTTTATTTAGCTCAAACCTCAGAAATCTGAAGGTTTTTTACTTACATTTTGAGTCTGCCTTATGCACAGACTTTATTTCGGTCTGTGCAGGGTCAGCATCAGAGCTAATGCAGTCATATGGATGCTCCAGGTTACATCTCTCTTTGAACAAGCTTAGCATATTTTCAATTTGCATGAGCAAAGCAGCTCTGGCTGGAAATGACAAACCAAAAGCTTGTTCTCGTCACTCTGGTCTACAGATCTAACCAGTGACAAATGAATTTAGAGACATATTGAAACATATTGTTTTTTTTCTTTCTTAGTTTGTTTTCATGACTGTTGACAACCTAAACTGCCATGTCATTGAAAGGTCAAAATATTATATGCAGCAGACAAAAGTTTTTCAAATATTAATCTTTTCAACAATAACTTAAATGTGTAACATTTTTTAAAAGAAACAATAATGAAATATTATGCTTCAGATTTCCCACCTATTTAAATAAATACATTATATATATATATATATATTTTATTTATTTTATTTATTTTTTTTTCATACATTTTCCTCTTTACAATCTCTGGCTGATTACACCAACCAGACATTTTTTACTTTTTGCCTCACAAAATGTATCTAAATTATTTTTAATTATCATTTTTGTTAACATACATCATAAACCAGGTGTATTCAAGTCATTGTAATAATGCATTGTTAATATATTTTGAATACATTTTTTATATGGCAAAAAAAAAAAACAACGCTACGTCAATGAACTAAAAAAAGTTTAGTCCCAGTTAAAAACTTGATCTAGAATACATTATAGACAGATTGATGAGCAAATTACATATCTTTTACTGCATAAAATAAATGCAGGGGCCAGTTGCATAATCATAGCCAATATGTTAAGTTATACTTTGTCTTAAGAACTAGTTTGAACTAGTTTAGCTGTAGACAAGGGGTAATCAGTCTTACTTTTCAAATTCAAATTAGACCATTCTACCTTTCTGTAACTTACTTTAAAAAGTTATGAAAGTTAGTTGAAAGTCACTTCAAAAAACATCTCAGACCTTCCTTTGCCCATTGAATATATTTGACATGGAAAAAACTGACAGCCTTCACATTTTCAAGTTTTGTTGACTTGAACGGCTGAGAGAAACACAAAGCTGCTCACTTTTTAGAGTGAAGAAGAGAGAGAGAGAGAAAATAAATTACTGTCTTGGTCATTGGAACTCAAAAGTCTTATACCGAAATCACAGCAAACAAACAAAGACTGAATGAATCCACATCAAACAAATAATCCATCAATGTTTTTTTTGGACAATTGCCTTCAAACCAGCCCGTTTAATATGAATGCCGTTTAATACGGCTTCCCTCAGAGACCTTGCGGCCTTGCTCAATAAAAGCGCAAGAATCCTTCCTCCTCCTCCTGACTGTGCGGTTATGAGATAACTAACGCCGCAAACAGCCGCAGCGGTTTAGCCGCGGGTCAGGGAGAAGCCGTCATTCATTTTGGCAGGACGTTAAAAGCCTCTCTTCCTGCTCTCTGCAGCTAAATGGCCTTTGAATGTTTGCTGAGCAGAGTCTCGTGGGAGCGAGCGCCGTCACGCCGTCACGCCGTCACGCCGGCCCGGGGAATCTGGTTGGTAATCCTTAGATTTGGACTGGCGTAGCAGCCAATCGGATTTGGAGCATATTGTTTTGTTTAATGAAGGGTGAAGCGTCCGGTCTAAGCCAGGAGGTCAGGCTGGCAGGTGGCTGAACGAAGACAATAAGCCACGGCTAAGACCTCGGCTAAGACCTGCCGTGTCTCTCCGCTCTCATTGGCATTCAGGGAAAACCTTTGTCCACAGGGCGGCTCGCTAACAGACAGCTTAGCCCATGTCAACAAATCCCAGTCCACCCGGGCCAAAAGAGCGGCGTGTTGATCTGTGTAAGGCGCTAAAGCCGGACATGTTGTGCTATTGTTTTGACCGTCAGAGGCAAAGAGGATAAGATACGTACGATAAGAGAATAGGATCAAACCTCAGCGACTCTCCAAGACACGGCCATTCGGATAGATCACCACTGACCTTTCAGTCTGTCACTGAGCAAAGACAGCAGAGCCGCACTCTTGTGCTTTCAACACGTATATAAAGCTGTGAATCTGTGTTTCCTGTTGGGCTGTCATTTAGTTAAAACTTTAACTGATTTAGCTGCTGACTCATTCATCAAATTAATTGCATATATCAATACTGTACATGAAAATTAAGATCACTTTAAATAAAAAAATAAAAAAATCAGCTAAAGTGAATAAAATAAAATATCTTGTGGTCACTATTTAGTTTAAATTAAATAAATACTAGGTAAATAAACAAAAAAAATAAATATAATAATTATTTAATGTAGTATAATAATATAATAATCAAAAAATAAATGAACTAAATCATTTAAATAAAAAATTGAGAAGAATTTGAAATATTAAAACTATACAATTTTTGTGTTCTCTCTAATAATGAATCCAAGAACCTGTTGCCTTAGAGAAATTAAGTGAATAATCTTAAATTAAAACAAATAAAATAAAATAAAAAATTTGAAATTTAAACTTACTGAATAAAACAATATCTTGTGATCACTATTTTTTTTAACTAAGCAAATACTAAATAAACTAAATAAAATTAAAAACGAAGTTAACTAAATCATTTAAAAAAATGAATACAAATAAAAAACACTACATTTAAAAAAAAATAATAATAACATGCATAAAATTATGAAACATACTTAAAACTACCTTTTCTGTGTTCCGTGTTCCCTTAAATTTAATCTAAGAAACCTGTTGTCTATACAGAAACCCAGCATCCATTGCATCCAAAAATATTTTTATTGCTGTCACTTTTAAATTTGTGATGTTCAGGGTTTATCATTTTGTTCGAGAATATTTGTATGTGCCTGGTAATAAGCAATATTTTGTGAAATGTGCTGTGAAAATTTGATGGATTTTTTTTATGGCTCTCTGAAATCCTTGATTCTAACTGGTCAGTAAATGAAATATTTGTTTAGTGTCATTATACAAATTTGAAACTATTATATTTTTGTGTGGTATAATGAAGCTATGTCTCTCAAATGTCTCTCAAATCACTCACAATATAATAATTTCAGCTCAAAACCATATTTCATTAACACTTTGAAAGATTTATTTATTTATTTGATAAGTGGGGAAGCATACAGTCAGATGGTCGTTATGGTGAAACAAACAGCGGGTTTATTGTGTGTTAATTACCAGCTGACTGCAAATAGTTCTTTATTGTAGCCTCCCATGAACTCTGAATGACTCGGATGTGATTCTGACCTTGATCCGCGATTCATTTCTACCTGTTAATGATGCTGTGTGTGTTTATGAGGATATGTGTGTATGCATGTGCTGTTAGTAATTCCCTGATGTTAGCAGATCTGCTTTAAACACAGCTCTTTTCAGACTTCACCAATCAAACGTGTCTCCTCTATTACCGCACTCTTCAAACCGGCTTGTCATGCGCTTTGATCCCAGATGTAAACAGACTGCATGATAGGACTTCTAATTAGTTTCACTCTAGTTTACAAACCGCTGCGACTGTTAGACTTCCAACAACCAGCACCAAAACACAGATGGCAAAACGCGCATGATCCTCATTCCTTCAGTCATTTTGTATTGGTGTTTAACCAAACTTCAACATAAAAGCACCTCATTAATCTTGAAGATTGTTTATTGAATGTTTCATTCTCAACTCATAACCCAAAGGTTGCGGGTTCGAGTCTCGTACCGGCAGGGATTGTAGGTGGGGGGAGTGAATGTACAGCGCTCTCTCTTCACTGCTGTGTGTGTGCACTTTGGATGGGATAAATGCAGAGCACTAATTCCGAGGATGGGTCACCATACTTGGCCACACGTCACATGTCACGTCACTAAATTGAAGTCAAAACTATAAATTATCCTCTTACTGTTAAGAGTTTTCTTATTTGTCTATTTTTGGAGGTACATCAGTTGATATTTAGAAGAAACAAGTTTCCTGAGATATGAAAGATCAGTCTCTGAGAACTAGACATGATGTTTCATATGTCATGTACCTTTGCTCTCTACACCGAAAGTAAAAGGTTAGTCAAAACGACAGTCACAGCAGTGTTATTTTAGTGTTATTTATATGCTATTATTGTACTTGTTAATATTTCAAATATCAAACTAATTATATTATTTTATGTATAGCTTTGAATCAGTTTTCATTTTTAGTTTAAGTCTTGGTAATTTTATGTGCATTTGTCATAACAGTATTAGTTTTTGTTTAATTTTTATGTTTAGCTTTATTATATATATTTTTTTTTATTTGAGTAATTTAATTACTTCTTACATTATTGCATTTCATCTCATTAAGTTGTGAAAGCAAGTAATTTTCATTTAAGTCTTTTAAGTTTAAGTTCATTTGATATTTATATTTTAATTTATTTCAAATTTGTTTTTATTTATTTTTATTTTATTTTAATTAGTAATAAAGCAAGTCTTTTAAGTTTCATTTAATATTTAGATTTTTAATTTATTTCCATTTTATTTTAATTTGTAATAATTAATAAAAATATTCATTAATAATTAAAAATGTAATTATATAGTTTTTTTTAAATGGCAGAGTTACTCAAAACTGAAACCAAACAACCTATAAAAGTCTTCACATGCATGATACTGTTAATGTCTTTTACACTTTTAAATGTCAATCAAGTGGCATGACTGGTGGGAATTTGGCTCTTCAAGGCCAAACTTTTGCAAATTTGAAACTTACTTTTAGACTTTTTTTTTTGTGATATGGCTCATATCCTGCTGTCTTATCTTGACAACACCTTCAGCTTCTGCACCTTTGGAGATCTTTCAGAGCTGTTGTGCATCAGAAACATGTTACATTTCTCAAACTACTCCACAGAGGTTGATACAGTTCTTATGAGGTTTTCCCTTTGATGGACAGTTTGATGGTACGGCTCTGAGTCAGAGAGCTCTGTGTGGGTCAGTCTGTTGATATTAAACCATCCATTTAATTTGGTAGATTTAACTTGGACAAATTACTTTGATAAGTTTGCTCATTAAATAAATGGAATCTTTCTAATTTTAGATTTTAAAACAAGTTGGAAATGTTTGAATATCGAGTACTGTATATCTGGTATTGTGTGTGTGTCTTTTAACTGAAAGCATGCATTGTGAGTGGAGGAAAGGGTAAGTGATCTCTGCACACAGAGCAGGTCTCCAGTCTTTCTCTGCAGTCCCCGAAGTGAGCGGGAGGAGGGGGGCCGTGTAACTCAGAAGCACATTTTGACAGATCATTTTTCAGGCATATGAAAGGCAGAACCCCAAGCACAGAGGATGAGTCGGATATCGAATGGACCTGCGTCACTAGAGAGAGTCTAATTCTGACCACCAGATGCAGCTCAGATGAGCTCTGTCTGTGCGCTTACCCGCCTGAAAGCCACCGGGGTCCAGCGACACACACACACACACACACACGCAGACACACAGAGAGAGAGCTTTATATGACAGCTCTGAACGCTTCACTAGCAGTGTCTGTGTGCTGCTGGTTCCACTCGCTGACTGCATGCGTCGTCTCGGGCAGTTTTTCAAGAGACTTTTCTTTTCTTGTACTACTTGAATCAAGAGTTAACATTTCGAAATAAAGCAGTAAGCCATGAGAAGCCATGTGTTGTTAGGAATTATAATATATATATATATATAAACAAAAAAAAGGAATAAATTAATTGTTGCTTGAAATAAGCATGAACTAAAATAATAAAAAAATAAATAAAAAAATAATATATACATATATATATATATATATATATATATACTTTTTTGTTTCAGCAACATTTCTCATTTTTATTGAATTTAGCTTGATGTACTAATGATGTAAATAATTTAATCAAATTAATTAAATGTAATTAAAATTCATTTAATCAAATTTAATTAAATCACTACAACTAAAATAATTTAAAATAAAATAAAATAAAACTATTTAGATATTTAAAAAATAATGACAAAAACAGCAAAATGACTAAAGCTGTCAAGTTAAAATTAAAATGGAAAATACTAATTTAACCTAGTAATAAAACTATCATAGTTTCTCTATAATACCAAAATAACACTGATCATATTTTACCTAAAACAGATATTATAACTTAAACCATAAAAATATGTTTGAAATTAACATTAACCAAAATAAAATATAATTAATTTAATTAAATAATAATTAATTTAGCTTGATGTACTAGAATAACCACAACTAAAAACTGAAATAAAATGAATAAAAACTACACATTAGATGTACTTAAAAATAACAATAATGACCAAAACACAGCAAAATGACTAAAACTTAAAATAAAAGAAATGAAAATAAAACAGAAAATATTAAAACAAATTTAGCATAGTAATAAAACTAAAATAATATCTCAATAATACTAAAATATCACTGATCATATTTCACCTTAAATAAAAAACTAAACAAAACAAAAAAGAGAGCAATAAAAGAGAAAGAATAAAGCTTAAAGAAAGTAAAGATCATTAAGTACTTTGAGCATTGTGATTTCGTCATACTTTTAATTACTATTATTATTTCAATGAATGCTGTTTGTTTCAACTGAATTGTCTTTAAATTGTGGACAATTGATATTTCATGAAAATTATGCCAAACACACACACACACACACACACACACGTATTTACATTCATATATTTATGTGTGTACATCATCTACAGACATATAGTACATTTTGTCCTTATGGGGACATTTTTTAGGTCCCCTTGAGGAAGCAAGTTTATAAATCATACAGAATGAAGTGTTTTGAAAATCTAAAAATGCCTGTAGTTTTGTGTGAGGGGTAGGTTTATGTGTAGGGTTAGGGTAAGGGGATAGAAAATACAGTTTGTACAGTATAAAAACCATTACACATATAGAATGTTCCCATAATGATAGGAATACCAGTGTGTCTGTGTGTGTGTACAGTATATATATATATATATATATATATATATATATATATATATACAGTATATATATATAATGGTCTTGATAGAATTTCAGGAGAAATGTTCATAATGAGACATCTGACTTTTGACTGCAGACTTTGTGATTTTGGCTAACTTGAATGCAGTTTGAGATATTAAGATCTTTTCTGAAACTCATGGGATCTTCACATATGTGAAGTAGGAGAATTAGAGATGTAGAAATGTAGGAGAAACAATTGAGATCTCGATGATGATTTTTCCTGTGGGTGGTGATTGCCAGAACTGTAATCATTTCTTTCCCATAATAGTGTCTCTTTTCCACTGCGACCCCTGTGGCTGAATTATTAATCGAGCTCCACCAGCCGGCATCCAAAATCGATCAATCATTCCATCTGCCCAGAAACTCTCCAACTCTGGATGTGTTATCATAATACACCACAAAACATACTGTGCCCTTCATAGAGCCGAACTTGAAGGTCGTAGGTTTACATTGTGACAGATTGGCTCGTGTTTTGAGGTGACGTCATCATGTTAAGTTGTGAATATGTTACTGCACGCTGAAGGTTTTCTCGTATGCAGTATTTGTGCATCAAGGGCAGCTGACAGACTCTTACGCAGACAGATGCATAGAAGGATGCAATGCTCAGACAGCTCAGACAGGGTGCAGAGCCAAAAGTGTGTGTGTTTATGTATGTTTGCCCACCTGTGTTTGGTGTGTGTATGTGTGTGAGCTGATCAACTGGCGGCTGGAGCTTTGTAACTCCGCACAGCAGACTCATGGATGACAAATAACTCCCCGGGAAGTCTTGGCGGCGTCTGGCCTTATTTTTCTGTGGGGTCACCTTGCTATACTCGCACAGTTTGCTTCTTACAGAGTGATAAATACAACAATTCATACATTGTATCATAGAGACGCTGAAAAGCTGCAGCTGTGAGTTGATTTGGAAACTGGATCAGTTGAACTTTGAGATGAGTGTTACGGAAATACCTAGAACAGATATATTACAGTTTTGCTTTGAAGTTTCATAGTTTTTTGTGTTAATACTGTTTTAAATTTCAATTTGGTATTAGTTTCAGCAAAGGTTTGTTAGTTTCAATGGAATTTTTATTACTGGGTCATTCTTTCGTTTTTGTGTATTTACATTTTATTAATTTGTGAGAATAGATTTGAATGAAATCTGCTTTTTTTCTATTTAAAAATGGTCAGTGAAAGGAGGTTATACATTTTCTGAAAATATTGATCAATATATCATAATTGTATGATAAATGTTGAGCAACATGTTTTTTATTTCTTTTTAAGCTTTAAATTATATTCTTTTTACTTGAGGGTTTGTATTTTTTAAAAGCCTTTTTTTAAGTTTTTTTTTTTTTTAAGTTTTATAGAACAAGTAAAATTATATATAAAAGAAAAAAAACAAGCATCAATGGTGCAAATTTGAGTTTGGACAGGAATAAAAATCTGATCTGACATTTAATGTGTTTAAAATTAGGTTGCTTACATATCTAAAAGTTCTCACAACTGCAGGATTTTTTTTTTGTGTGTGCCTTTGTGTTTTAAAAAAAAAGACATGAATCACTAAATAACTTAATTTATAAATATAATTAGCACTTTTGTTCCATATTCAGGGAAAGTGCCAATTAAGTCAGATATAGTTATTGTTAATCAATTGAGGACTTAAAGTAATAGTTCACCCAAAAATGAACATTTGCTGAAAATGTACTCACCCTCAGGCCATCCAAAATGTAGATGAGTTTGTTTTTTTATCAGAACAGATTTGGAGAAATTAAAAGTTAAGATTTTCCAACAAAAATCCGAGTCCTCTATCTATAATATTGCTTTCTCCAGTGAAAAAGTCATCTGGTTTGAACCAGGAGAGAAATCTGCACAGATCAAGCACAAGCTAAAACAGTTCTAAACTAATATGTGGGTGGATTTTGATGTGAGACAACAGGAGATGGACTTTTTCACTGGAGGAAGCAATATTATGGTTTATAGACTTTATCATTTTAGCCAGAAGCAAGAGTTTGAAGTTAAAATGCCTTAATGATGGATTTGTTTCTTAAAAACACAGCTTTTGGCTTCACACGATGTTAACTGATGGACTGGAGTGCTGTGGATTACTTGTGGATTATTGTGATGTTTTTATCAGCTGTTTGGACTCTCATTCTGACGGCACCCATTCACTGCAGAGCATCCATTGCTGAGACACTGATGCAATGCTACATTTCTCCAAATTGAGAGTGTGAGTACATTTACAGCAAAGTTTTATTTTTGGGTCAACTATTCTATCTTTAAGACAACTTAGATTCTGTGTGTTTTTTGTATTTAGTTACAGAATGTAGGTTTTTAAAAGCTATTATATGTAAATGATGTTTGCAGTGAAGTAATTCTCTCATCTCCTCCTCTCTGGGTGTCCTGATATTAATGCTCAGCAGTCGTCTCCTGTTCTCTGATGGCTTGTGTTCATGTTGTGTGTGTTTTATTGATGTGTGACTTTGTGTCTGTCTTTATCTATTGTAATAATATTACTTGAGTCCAATGTTCCAAGTAAATAAAACTAAATAGGAGAACCAGCTATATGTGAAAATCGTAACAAACAAATTCACTGTTTCCCACCGAGAGGGAAGACAATCTTTATTACGTTATTTAGAATTTTAATAAGATGGCAAGGTCACAGTAGTTCAGGCAGATGAAGATGGTGCTTTTAGTCATTCCCAGTGGGAAGCTGGATGATGCGCTGCTTCTAAACAAACCAGGATGAAACATGGGAATCAGTTAGCAAGATTATCAATCAGAAAACAGGTGTTTTTGTGTGAGTCCGTGTTGTTTTAGCTTCATTGAGACACTATTATAGGTCTTATTAATATTGTGAATTAGTTTTTATTTAATATTTTTATTTTAAAAAATTATATATATATATATAACATGTATTTTTGTTATGTATGTTATATCAGAAAACATTTTTTTCAAGTAAAGAAAGTGTTTTTTGATGGTTTTATAATAACTATAATAACTGTGAGTGTACAGAGTTACGCATAGGCAGATATTTCTCATGTTATGTAAGCACAGCTTCTGTTTGTTTGATTGGAGAAATATCTTCTAAACTGTCCAGTTTACATTGTGAAATCATCTCTAGAAAAATCTGATCAAAATGCTATCATAAATTTTGCTTCAGCTCAAATAATGTTGGTGTAGCTGAGTTGCGTGTAGATTCTGGAGTAAGCATTGTCATGGAAAACAGCACCGCCAACATCTCTTGTGTTGTGATTTCATCAATTTATTTTTCTATGTTTGGCCTCTCTTTTCCTCATCTGGTACAGAAGTCATGTTGAGTTGGAAGATTTTGAGTTCATACTCTTTTGTAAAGCATTTTCAAAGCAATATGTTTGTAATCAACATATGATTTTTAACCGATTCATTGAATTGAAATCAATTTGCTAAAATTAATTTGACTTCTCAAAACTAATTGAGAGAGATGTTATAAGATAGCATTGTTGATTTTTGTTTAAAAAAAAGTCATGTGAAACAAGTAATGTAGTATTTGTCACGCTACAGTACAAGTGCTGAGGTGCTTCCAAAGTAATCAACACCTCAGTAATTCAATAAAAAAGTTAATTTTTTTGTTTATTTGTCTGCATTCAGATTCATTTCTTTGTCTTATTGTTTTTTCCGCATGTATCTGCTCCTTTGCAGAAAGTTCAGCAGATTTCTTCAAAATTTCATTCGTTTTTTTTATTCAACATTTTGGACTCATTTGGTTATGCTTTATAGCCACAGGCAGGTTAAACCACAAATCAGCACAGAAAATGCAATTTTTTTTGTCTGCTACTGCTACAGTGAAAAAGTGTATTATTACAAAAGCTAAGCTATTTTGAGAACAGCTGAGTTACGTCACACCACTGAAAAAAATGTAGTTAAAAAGATCCCCAAAATTTGGTCATCGTTTACTAACCTTCATGTCTTTCCAAACCTGAATGACTTTTTCTTTTCTGAGCACAAACAAAAAAAAAAAACCTGAAAGTGAGTAAATCGTAACAAACAAACATCCATAATATAATTCAGATGATTTTAAATGTTTGTTTTACTGATTTGGATCCTAGTGTGTTCTACTTCTTCAGGTTTAACCCTATAAAGCTTACAGTATCTTAGGCCTCTAATTTATTAACATGATCTAAACTTTGCTGAAAAACTGTTGCACACAATCTACTACACGCCTTCTGTTGTCTGATTGATAGTTCATGCTTTTTTAGCAAGTAAAAGGCCTTTTAGTATCATTGTACAAACGTCCACCTTCAGGTTGTTCATGTGTCTTTTTGCTTATTTTTATAACGTAAGAATAACTTTGATATTGATAGTATTATTTCAAAACGAACACTTAGTGGACTAAAGCAGCTTAGGTTTAATAAAGCAATAAGCCACAAGAAGCCATGGTTTACAGTGAATTTATAACAGCTAAAATAGCGCCTATAGTGCCTAAAACCCCCTTAGCTGTTATAAATTCACTGTAAACCTGTAAACCATGGCTTCACGGGGCTTATTGCTTTTATAAAATGGTTATTCCATATATGTAGTAAGGTTTCACAAAATAAAACAGAGCAAATAAAGTGTAATGATATCAATAAAAACATTATTCTTCCACCAAACAATGTAGTTTCTCAGAAACAGTTGTGGTTGCAATAAAGTGGCTGCCAAGCAACACATAAACGTAAACAAAGGTGTGTGTTTGTAGAGTAATTTACTACAGCTTCGAACGTGGCTCAGCCAATCAGAATCAAGGACCGGAACTCTCCATTTTATAATTGATTATACATGCATCATTTTTTAGAAAAATCATGTTCAAATGTGAGTCTCAAATCTGATCATCAGGCTTTTGAGGAACATTATTTGTTCATCTCTCAATCTTCGTTGTATTGCATTGCATTATATGTCTTGATTGTAAAACTAAGTATTCAAATATCATCTTACTAAGACATTATTGGGAGATATAGGGTGACGACTGATATTTATATGCATTTTATGTAAGTATCTGCTATGCTGTTATAAAGATCTCATTGATTTGCATTACAAGCTAGAATTTCATCTTATTGTTTTGGCCATATAAATATCAGCTTCTGCACCAAATTTCATATTTTACTTCGCTTTGGGCTTCTGAATAAAATTGTTGTGTTTTATCGAGTGTGAGCGCCATATTCTCACTATATCACACTGTATGAGCCGTAAAGGCCTGATGTATCAGATATGATACTCAACAAAAAACACATATGTAAATGCTTTTTATTATTTCATATTATTACAGGGTTACAAAATGACAGTCATTTTTTTTTTCTCATAAAGTTCCCAGCTACTGTAGATCTGCTGTCGTCATCAGAAACTCTCCCATCGTCACTAAATATTCATGAACCTCATTTGAAAGGTCTCATCTTTGCTGTTTAAAAATCCTAATTCCCTCATTCAAATCATACTTGGAAAAACTGCATAGAATCAGAGTTCTCTAATAGTGTTTGACCTCTGCGTCTGACCTCTGACAGCAGCTTACGTCTCTTTATGCCTCTGTCTGTCCAGCTCTAATGGGCTTCCTCGACCTCATCTCCTCACGATAAAGCCGTCCATTAGACGGAGACGCCACCTGCTCTCGCCGCGAGGAGATTTGGATGTGTTTTAGTTGCTGCTGCATATTAGGTATGACAGGCAGATGGAATAACTCATCAGTGTGCGTTTGTGCCACTTGCAGACTTAATGCACCATATGCGGCTTATTTATTTCTTTGGCCAAGCAAGATGTCTCTCAATATTTAAATCACGTAAATATATTACATTAACAGACTTTACACATCACCATGGCAATGTGAGTAATGAGTTCACTGATAAATGGTACGGCTCATTTTTTGTGTTTTTACAAATGTGAGGGCGATATTATAGTGCATTTACTGCCAGTGCTGCCAAAGTCATAAACACCTCGCTAATTCACTAAGTGAAAAGACACTTTATTTGTTCATTCATCTGCACTCTGATTAATTGCTTTGTCTTATTGGTGTTTAGTATAATCCTTTGTTATAGCAGGTCGGAGTGGTATCTGCTCGTTTATTGTTGTTTAGTCGTATAGTGGTATTGTTCGTTTAGTCGCTTTTTTTTTTTGGACTAATTTGATTTTGCTTTACAGCCAGGAAGGTTAAACCACAGAAAATGCCAAATTATGACACAGGTATATCTAAATAGTTTCTAGCATTTTACAACAAATTTGATCTTGAAGTTATTTATTTATAAAGTAATAAGTTATTACTTTACACTTTTATACATTATTTATAAAAAATTATATATTTATTGAAATTATTTTATTAATAATAATAATAATCATAATAATACCACAAGCAGGTTATGGCATAGAAAAAGCCAAATTGGTACATACATTTGTGTTATATCTACATATTTTCTAGCATTTATCTTTATTTATTTTTTTTGGTCTTATACTGAATAATTCATCAGTGCTTATTATTACAAAGGAAAAAAAAAGTTTGTAGATTTCATCTTAATGCAATTACTTGTTTTGCCTGTAAAATGATTTTGTTGTTCAGCTCATGTCATCCGTCCATCTTATTTTCAAACAGAGACACTTTTCACCATCAGTTCAGTTCCTGATGGATAAAACCCATCCCACCCTACATCTTCTTTCTCATTGAATATCCCCTTTCACTTGTAAATATGTCACATTGAAAGCAGAATAAGCTGCGCGCTGATCGATGCTGTCTCTGCCTGTAGACACATGTGAATCCAGCGAGTCACTGAGCAATCAACACACGCTTCTCTCCCTCTTTCCCTCTTTCACATTCACTCTCTCTCTGACAGTACATTTAATTCCCTGATATGTAATTAGATCTCAGGACCAAGGCTGTTAGTGCAGAAAGTAGTTATTTGTGAGATATCTGTGGAATTCTACATTCTATCATTCTATTCTTAAAAACAAGATTTTTACATTTCTGGTGAAAAATGTTCATGTGGAACTCATCGCCACAGCTGTGGCTAAAAAAGTTGCTTGTTGGTTGCTTACTGGCCACATTGAAATGTGGTTTAATGAGTACAACGTAGATTAATAATGCACACCAGCTTTGATTATTTGACGCATGTGATAGATAATAAATTGATCGAGTTTGAGTTAAAAACTCAAATAAAGGCTACACTTTCAAATAGGAGCTTGAAATAAAAAAATGTATCACGGTTTTAAAAAATAAAAATTATGAAGCAACACAACTGTTTTCAACATTGATAATAATCAGAAATGTTTCTTGAGCAGCAAATCAGCATATTAGAATGATTTCTGAAGGATCATGTGACACTGAAGACTGCAGTAATGATGCTGAAAATTCAGCTTTGATCACAGGAATAAATTACATTTTACAATATATTCACACAGAGCACAGTCATTTTAAATTGTAATGATATTTCACATTTTTACTGTATTTTTGATCAAATAAATTGGTGAGCAGAAGACAATTCTTTTAAAACAAAAATCTTGCAAACCTCACATTTTTGAACGGCAGTGCACACAAAATCAGAATATAAAAAGAACCACAGCATTTCTGCTTAGAATTTAAATATAAAACTAGATTGAAAAGTTTGTAGACAAACTTTAAGTTGGCTTGAAAAAGCCTAGCTAGAAAGTTTGAAAAAGTTTTAAAAGCTTGCAGTCTGAAAGTTTTCAGTTTGAAGTAGTGTGAAAGTTAAAATAGTTTTAAAGATTAAAGTTTGAATGTTTTCAAGGCCATACAGTCTATCAGAAAAACAGATAGGTATAAAACATATTGCTAGGGTACCTGGGGGTGGTTGCTAGGCTGTTTCTAGCATGACTAGCATGTTGCTAACATGTTTTTAGCATGATTAACATGTTAATAGCATGTTGCTAGCATGATTAGCATGTTACTAGAACAATTAGCATTTTACTAGCATGATTAGCATGTTACTAGCATGTTTCTAACATGGTTAGTGTGTTGCTAGCATGATTAGCAAGTTACTAACATGTTGTTAGCATGATTAGCATGTTACTAGCATGGTGTTAACATTTTGTTAGCATGATTAAGAAAAAACTAGCATGTTTCTAACATGATTAGCATGTTACTAGCATGTTGTTAGCATGATTAGCATGTTACTAGCATGGTGTTAAGATTTTGTTAACATGATTAGCAAGCTACTAGCATGTTTCTAGCATGATTAGCATGTTGTTAACATTATTTGCATGTTACTATCATGTTGCTAGCATGATTACCATGTTACTAGCATGTTTTTAACATGGTTAGCGTGTTGCTAGCATGATTAACAAGTTACTAACATGTTGTTAGCATGATTAGCATGTTACTAGCATGGTGTTAACATTTTGTTAGCATGATTAGCAAGTTACTAGCATGTTGTTAACATGATTAGCAAGTTACTTGCATGTTGCTAGCATGATTCTAGCATGATTAGCATGTTACTAGCATGTTTCTAGCATGATTAGCAAGTTACTAGCATGTTGTTAACATGATTAGCAAGTTACTTGCATGTTGCTAGCATGATTCTAGCATGATTAGCATGTTACTAGCATGTTTCTAGCATGATTAGCAAGTTACTAGCATGTTGTTAACATGATTAGCAAGTTACTTGCATGTTGCTAGCATGATTCTAGCATGATTAGCATGTTACTAGCATGTTTCTAGCATGATTAGCAAGTTACTAGCATGTTTCTAACATGATTAGCATGTTACTAGCATGTTGTTAGCATTCTACTAGTATGGTGTTAGCATGAGTAGCAAGTTAGTAGCATATGTTTCTAGCATGATTAGCATGTTACTAGCATGTTTCTAGCATGATTAGCAAGTTACTAGCATGTTGTTAACATGATTAGCAAGTTACTTGCATGTTGCTAGCATGATTCTAGCATGATTAGCATGTTACTAGCATGTTTCTAGCATGTTTAACAAGTTGCTAGCATGTTTCTAGCATTATTAGCAAGTTATTAACATGTTGTTAACATTATTAGCAAGTTACTAGCAGGTTGTTAACATGATTAGCAAGTTAATAGCATGTTGCTAGCATGATTAGCATGTTACTAGTATGGTGTTAACATTTTGTTAACATGTTTCTAGCATGATTACCAACTTACTAGCATGTTGTTAGCATGATTAGCAAGTTATTAACATGTTGCTAGCATGATTCTAGCATGATTAGCATGTTACTAGCATGTTTCTAGCATGATTAGCATGTTGTTAACATTATTTGCATGTTACTATCATGTTGCTAGCATGATTACCATGTTACTAGCATGTTGTTAGTATGTTTCTAGCATGATTAGCAAGTTACTAGCATGTGGGACAGATTTACGTATGGGCCTACCGGCCACACACACACACACACACACACACACACACACACTCACACACACACACCCCAGTCCAC
>NW_015541398.1:127203-164848 GCF_001515605.1 Sinocyclocheilus anshuiensis | reverse complement strand
TGATTCTAGCATGATTAGCATGTTACTAGCATGTTTCTAGCATGATTAGCATGTTACTAGCATGATGCTGGCATGCTTCTAGCATGTTTACAATGAAAAAACATTTCAGTAAAGTCAATAAATTGATCTCATGGTAGCAGTTTGCACTCAAATTGATTTACATCCTACTGAATGTGAGAGAAATACAAAGAGTGACAGTCTGGATGACAGATACAGTTGAACCTTTGTTGGTTCTGAGCGACCCATGATCAACGAATAAACACAATGAGGTTATTGAATAGAAAAACAAAATCACATCAAGACACTTCAAGCCCACATGAAAACCCTGATCAGCTCTGAGTACTTCAGCATAACCTGTAGTCTTGCATAATATTCTCAGCCTTTAACAAACAATGCTATATTAAATATGAAGTTTAAGGTTGAGTATTTCATTTTATTTAATTGCAAATGCACTTGGTAATATGCTGCTTACTTCACAAATTGATGTTTGGCTGCTGGTGAGAGTATAATACGGATGCGGTCAGAGGTGCAGTACATTAAGCTCTCGACACTCTTTGAATGTCTTTAATATGCTGTGGAGAGCTGTACATTAATGTGATCATAATAAAATGCTTGGGCTGTAACAGGGCTGTATTACCTGTCTAAGTATAGATTACTAATGTCTTATGGGAAACTTTGCGAGTGCCCTTGGCAATACATTCTCCCACATGTGCTGTATTTCCTCAGTGGATTCAGAGCACAGTGACGGCCGTCTGCTGATTAACGTTGTGTGTGGGAGAGTTTGTAAGAAAGTATATTTTTACATTTTCTGAAGGAAATATGAGTGGTGCTTGCCTGATTCTAGGCTGTTATGGCCGGTTGCCAGGATGCTATTTGCTCACTAAGGCGTTTTAAGTGTTTATGCTAAATGGTAGCTAGGGCTTTGCTATGTGGTTGCTTGTTAGCCTGAAGTAAACCTGCAACTAGAACTATATAGAAATGGTTTGACGTTGTCCTGCACCTTTTGTACTGTCCTGGTGAAAATGGTAAGTCTCAGAACTTTGTGTATTTGATTTGATTAATTTAATTTAAATTTTATTATTTTATTTTTTTATTTTATTTAATTTCTATTCTATTTAATTAAAACAAAAATGATTGGTTCTCTATATAATATGAGTAATAGTAATAATAATAATAATAATAATATATATTTATTTATTTATTTATTTTTGCATGTTTGGTCCTCTATATAATATGAGCAATAATAATAGTTCTATAATAATAATAATAATAGGCACTATTAAAAATTGCTTAAATACCAATTCCATTAATACATCTAGTAATAAAGTTATTTTTTGCTTGCATATACCGCATTTGATGGCATTATGGGTAGAATTCTCAGTGTGCTCAGATAAGACTCAGAGTAAATATTGCGTGTGGATCTGTTGTATCTGTGTTCTCTTTATCAGAACACACAGACAAGAGCAAAACCTTGAAATGTCATTGCCTACGGCTGCAGCAACAATGTTATGAATTTAAGATATCTGGACATTATTCAGTTGTTGTCCTGTACATGTCACGTTCAAAGTAGAACGAGAGAGAGTGTGTTTTTTGTAGATGCAGTAAAGCAGTTTGTCTTTGGCTAACAGACATACTGGGAGAATCTTCAGAGACTGGCATATTCCAATATTCCTTTTGTCATTTTGATAATGTTGGCCACTAGACAAAGCTTTTAGATGATGATTGTCCAATTATTCTATGGAAATGGGATCAGCTAGCAATGCATATATGATTGGGCTAAAATCAGGGTTTCGATTTAAATAATGTGAACGTTTATGTGAACATCGAATATGAATACATTATCTTCACTTGGAGGCCATTATTATCAATGGCAGCAATCCAACATGCTTTAAGTCTTCAGTTGTTCATTTTTATAAGACTTTTCCAGAGAATATGTGGAGTTTGCTAGGGCTGAACTAAAAACACTCAGTAATCACATACACAAATGGGTTCTTCAGTGGTTCTTCAGCGGTTCTTTGGGGTGGTTGAGGTGTTACAGAACCTTTTAAGCCCCAGTATAGTTCTTCAAGGGCATTATATATAAAGGCTTCAAGTACAGTGTTACGAAATATTCTTTGTTATTTTATTGTTATTTGTTATTTAAAATTAAATGGATTAATCAGAGCCAAAGCATATGCAGATTGGACATGTTGGCACTCACATGGGTGACACGCTTTCATACAAACATCTTGGCATAGTGACATGAACGATGTGAATAGTTTATCTGCTAGTAGATGTTTCAAGGAGAGATTTCTGGAGGATTTTGAGCATGCTGTAGGGAAGCTTTTGAACATGAGGAGAGGGAAGCATTGCTCTCTGGACATGCTCCATTGAGAGATCTCGGCCCGTTCCCGCTCACGGCTCCAGCTCTCTCGCTCTCACAGAGCGTATCATCTTATAGAGACTTGCGCCATCGTTCTGTGTTCATGCCGTGAGTCAGAGCTCTATTGCCATCTGTTAGTGCCAGTACCTTCAGAAACGCTCAAGTATGTCTAATATTAGCGTTTTTTTTCCTCCTCTTGCCCAGCGCACATCTCATTGGAGGCAGTGTCCTGGGGGAGGCCATCTGTCGGTGTGGCTCTGGGTTTGGCCGGACGTTGTAGGGGACGCTTGTCCAGCTCCTGTCTCAGCACTGCCACTGTGGAGATTGTGAAAGCAGTGATACGAGTAAATGATTTTGGGCTTGTGACCTTGCTCGCATCATTTTTATAATTGCAAAATATGTTACATCATCTTAATGCTGATAAAGATACAACCATGAATTACAAAGGCCAACATAGATATTTACTTAACGCTATATGAATTATGTGCATTACATATGTTACAAAAAATTTATTTATACTGTGTATTTATTTTTGCTTTTGCGTGTGTATATATATATATATATATATATATAATGCATTTGCTGTATCTAATTTCAGAATTCTAAACTTTCATATAAATTGGTGAAATATTCTTATTTTAATCTCTTAACAGTTGTGATAAGAACATTAAGCGCATCTTTTAAAGTCAAACTCAGACTACATGGCTAACACATCCTGAGCTGTTTAATACTGATAAAGATGTTCACGCAGTAGGGAGTCTTAGCAGTCGGTGGCCTTATTGACATATTGTTATTCGACAAGCCAGATTTGTTAGTGAGGAGAGAGGTGAAATCTTGCAAATAAGTGTAATGTGAGACACGGTGAGATTTGCCTGCTGTGCTGGCAGCCGCGTGTCGCTGATCTCTGTGCATGAGTGAGTGGACACGGAGCTGCATATGCTCATTAATGTGTGTGTGCTGTGCTGTACAGTCCAGGATCAACATAAATAGCTGTCTGTCACTCACCACACTAGCTTTCAATCTTAAGAGAACTGTGACATTACAAAAACAATCATCTCTCTCTCTCTCTCTCTGTTGAATAGGCTACACCTCTCTGATTCAGATAGCAGGGGGTTTTATCATCCTAGCTATTTTTCCAGTGCAGAAATGAAATGATAAAGTCAGCAATTTGGAGAGCACTGTATGTGTGTTGTATTCACATACAGACTGAGGACGGGAGAAATATGTACTTCTCTCACTTGCTCTTTTTTATCTCTCTCAATGCAAACCATTTGCATATTGAAAAGGTGAAAGTTTCATTGTTTATGTTTGAAAATATTGCTGCGCAAGTACATTTGCTTAACCTCACACATGAAGTGCATGGATTTGGATTAAAGCTGAACAAAGTTAGCATGAAATTCTGTTTGCAATCCATTTTATTTCTTTAATTTGGTTCATGTTCAAGTGAAACTACACAGACATTATGATTTATTACTAAAATATTTAGCACTTACCAAAAATACGTAAACATAAACATTCAAATGTGCGAAAACTTTTTTTTTTTTGATGGTTAATGTTGAAATTAGCAGCTTCACTTTCCTGTAAATTTACTGAATAAGTGTTAATTGTTAATATTGTTTATGTTAATGGCTATATAGACATTTTTACATTGTAAATTGAGACCGAAATCTTTAAAGGATTAAATATTTGATGGTTTAAAAGATGTCAGAACAATTCTGTATTAGTTGCTTGAGCTAAAAATTAAAGCAGTCATTTTTAAGAGTGAAACAGTGTTTGAAAGAAGACACTTCTTTATTTTTGTCCGGACATTTTGCTATGGGTTTCTTTTCTGGTTTGTGCTGTAAAACAGAAATACAGACAGCCGTCATATGTCAGCTCAGACAGCATGTTCTCCAGCATGAAGCAGCCAGTGAAGCATTTTGACTGCAGAAAGACAGTATGTGCAACTGCGGAGCTTTGACCTGTAATCATACCCATCATCCAGCAGTAAAGGATCTCTGTTATCTCCAGAGCCTTGCACGAGTTATCCAATCTGGGGCCATTAGTGCAGAGTCCTGCGCTACACGGCTTTGCATTCAAGAGATTAAAAATTAACCAGTTTGATATCTTTTTTCTACCATGCACAGGTTTGGATAGAAGGCGAAAGAGAAACTCCCAGTGCTCAGCCACACAGCATGACGTCAGAAACTCGATCGACTGAGGGAACGCTGAGAGAGAGAGAGGATAAATGAGACGTGCAGATAATTACGATTATTAATGTAGTCAGTGAGACAGAACCCATTTCTGAGCTGCTAAGGGTGCACAGAAAATAGCTCAGGAAGAAAACTCTAGTGTGAAGTGAAGAGAACATGGCCAAAGTTTGATGTTATCATCAACAATAGGCTACAGATGACTCCTGAGCCAAATGTACAGACACAAATGCTTAGTGTACTTTATTACATTATCAGATGTAGCAACAGAGCTACGTTTACTTGACCTATAAAAATGTTGTACATTTAGTCATATTAAATAACATATTTGACTTGATTAAAACCAGTTAATGTATTTTCAGGTTATCAGGCAGAAGATTTTACATATCTGAGCATTAATATCTTGTGGTAAGTTGTGATTTTGATTGTCTATTTGATATTTTGTTTGGCTAGTAAAAGTTCTGAATGGCTGGTATTTTTGTGAGTTCAAATTGATCAGTTAATCATTCAAATTAATTTCAAACCCCCATTTGTTGTTTTATAACAGAATGTCTACAATATGTCGCATAACTTGTTTCGCAAGACTATAACCGTAAATGTATACTTCTAGTACTATGAGGTCAGTGCATATGTAATTGTCCTAATAATAGTATAACGTGGAGTTATGTGTTTGTCTAAATACATTTAGATTTAAATTTCTTTATTGTCATTGTAACAAAGTTGCACCAAAATTCTATGTGGCTCAGTCCAGTCAGCAGCTTATAAAATCTAAATAATAATCACTTTAATAATGTCAGATTGGATGAGTGCTTGGGAAACCTCTCTGGAAATTATTATTTATTCATTATTGTTGCAGATCCATTTGGTGCTGCTAGCAGTGCAAAATGACACACTGTAGCTTTAAGTGCATAAAGCAGCATTGTGAGGACAGTCATTTTTCAATGACAAAGAAGACCAGAGGAGATTAACCGCTTTGGGACTCCTACTGTCGTGAAGGAACAGTGATTCCCAAGACATCAGCTATAAAATAATCAGAGTTGGATTTAGAGCGCAAGCAGTTAGTTTATGCCCTACAATGGGTTGTTCCATGTGAGGTGACAGAGTTGATTTCATTTATGGGGTGATGTGAGGTCTTGGGCACCGAGGGATCTTATTTTGGTGGTGCGGCACATAGCACTTTGTCTATTATTAATCTGCATCTTAATTCCTTGTGAAAAAGAGACACAACATGTCATTCTCACTTCCCGAAATCCAGCTGTCAAACCCCCACAGCTGTTTGAGTGAAGAGTTCAGAGTGACTGATCCACAGGAGCCAACATTTCATGAGCTGATGGGAAGCTTCACGCTCAGTCATCAGTGTAATTACTGTCCGTCTTATTCCTCTTACTTTCCCGGTCTCTCTTTCCTTCTCTCTCTGGTATTTAACAAGGTCAGCAGCCCAAAAAGTATTTAAGCCACTTAAATATGTTTAAGCCACACTTAAAACGACGTGAAATAAAAATGCCTCTTCAGTAGGCGATTTCTTTGATCCAAATGTTGTGTAGTACTGAGAAAGTGTGCAACTGCTTATGTGTAGTTGCTGTTCACTTCCTGTGAAGTCATATATTCATGTATACTTTGCATAGTCAGTGTTATAGTCTACTTCCTGCAATTTTGGGTCTTAGTTTCTTAGTTAAGAGTTTTGCCAACTATTGGGTGATTGGAACGTACCCCAAAAAAGATTACAACACTTCAGGTGCATCTGAAATCACATACTGTCTGAGCAGGTACTACATTTGAATTTGAACTTACTTCACAACCATTTAAAGGTACTGTATGTAATTTTTTGACTGTACTAATGCATAAAATACAGTAATATGCTGGCATATATTTAAGAAACATTCTAAGTTCACATACTTATTTCTCTGAAAAACTATGCTACAGCCAGTTATTCTACTTTGAAATGTGTGTTCTGTGCCAGAATGTCTGTTTTTTTTGGGGGTCTGTGTGACACCGCCCACTACCGATTTACCTAATAGTATTTCGACTGTCGGTTTGCCAGTTGGCGGGGGGAAAAAAACTGTGTATTGCAGCCAAGGAAGCCAGCAAATGAACTGGGTCAGAGGTCGCAGATTCTACCCAACCTAAAAAGCCTCTGCATCCATCTAAAAAGTTATATGAAAAAAGTATGTTCTATATAGTATGAATAAGCGTAGTGTGAATTAAATTAAATTAAATTAAATTAAATTAAATTAAATTAAATTTAATTAAATTAAAATTAAAATGTACTACATTCACCATGTTGATATGGTCATGTGACCTACAGTGTCAGTTGTGTCGCTTCACTGCCATTCATAAATCCTCTCCCGTGGCCTGTTGGGATAGAAAAGTGTCCACCGAATGCACACTGCAGAATCCGGATGGAAGTAGTAGGTCATCCTGGTACCTTTCACCTACTGTTTTTCTATTAATACTATGAATTCAGACATACTACATGCCTCATACTGTTTTCTGCATACTATATAATATATTAGTATTCGATTCTGAATGCAGCATTTGTGTTTGTGGTTAGTGGAACATGCCCATAGATAATGTTATTCTCTACATCTGTGGTTCCTCTGCTAGGACACCTGTGTGAATTTGAGGAGTTCATATATCCACTACATATTCTACTACACTTCAAGTGAAGTTAACCTGTGGCAAATTCAATCGAATGGGTATGATTTGGAATGGCACACACGTCTTAATAAATGTCTAACAGCTGATAATGCATATCAGAGCAAAAATCAAGCCCTGGGGTCAAAAGAACTGCCTGTAGAGCTCAGAAACAGGTTTTGTGTCAAGCCACACATCTGTGGAAGAGTTCAGAAAAAAATTCTGCTTCATTGAAGGGTCACAGAAGCATGTAGTCTCTGTTAACCTTAATGGAAGAAGTTTGAAACAACCAGGACTCCTAGCCAAACTGAGCAATTGATGGAGAAGGGCTTTGGTTAGCATGGTGACCAAGAACCTGATAGTCACTCTAGTTGAGCTTCATGATCATATGTGGAGATAGGAGAAACCTACAGATGGACAAACATCACTTCAACACTCCACCAATCTGGGCTTTATGGCAGTACTGAATCCTCTCTTCAGTTAAGACACATTGGAATTGGCAAAAAAGCACCTAAAGGACCCTCAGACTCTGAAAAACAAGATTCTCTGTTCTGATGAACCTCAATTCCAAGCTTCATATTTTAGACAACTCTGTGAATGTCCTTGAGTGGCCCAGCCAGAGCCTGGGCTTGAACCCAATCAAATATTTCTGGAGAAACCTGAAAATGTGCATCGGCCCCCATCCAACCTGACAGAGCTTGAGAGGTGAAGAGATGAGGAGAAGAATGGCAGATAATTGCCAAATGCTGATGTGCAAAGCTTGTCGCATCAAACAAAAAAATACTTGAGACTGAAAAGGCTAAAAGCGAAATATTTAGTTAAGTTTAGTTTAGTTTACATATGCAATGTACTTATTGCAGTTTTTTTTCCTAATTTGTGACTATTCTGTTTTTTCTTTACCATTATGGTGTATGGAGTGTAGACAGGTGTGGAAAAAAAGTAATTTAAAGCAGTTTAACATAAGGCAGCAACATAATAAAATGTGAAAGAAATGAATACTTTTGCAAGGCACTGTATGATCATAGTGAAGAAAAGCTATGTTTCTGTATTTAGAGCTCTGTTTCTTGAGTCAAAGAGATGAACCAATATGATCAAATGCTTGTTTGGTGTCTCACCCGTATCACTCTGAGTAGAGTGCAGGCCGCCCGCAGAGTATTTTCCCCATCAGTGACTTCTCAGTCTACAGCTGGCGTTCTTTATCCACTCTGTTTCTTTGAATTTCAATTTAGCCTGAGCTCATTTGAAATTTGCAAAGGTTCAAGAAGTTTGTTTGCCTTGAAGCTCTGCCTCCTCTCATCCTCGCTTCCTCTTTCTGTCACTGTCATCAACACATAGAATCCTCAAAGAAATGTTTCTTTGAGTTAATCTCACGAAAACATGTCTGAGTCACGTTTATAATAATAATTCTAATAATAATAATAATAATTATTAATATATATATATATATATATATATATATATATATACACACATTGTAAAGCAACATAATTTCTTATTTCATTCTTTTGATTTTTGAAATATGTCAAGGAAATTTCCATTTCTTGTAGTTCTTGGTGTCTGTGCTTTATATAATTTGCATATTAACTAAAAATGCTTCATTGGAAATCATTTTAGTTTTTATATAACATTCATCAACCTCAGAACCATAATACTGAGTCTGCCTTTTTAGCCAACAAGACTTCAAATTTAATTAAAGCATGAAAGAGCGGGTGGCCAATCCCCTTACTGACACAGAGGCAGGGCTTTGAAGACTCTTGTGCGCTAATGAAACTCTGCCAGACCTGATGTGATTAGTGGGTGTGCTGCTGGCTTTAATTGAATTGTTGACCCCACCCATCCTTGTGTGCAGGTATAAAGTAATTGAGGAGCTTGATCTTGAGGTCAAAGGGCGCAGCAGGCTCTAAGAGTCAGACGCTGTCCCTAAGGGCTTATGACGGATGACGCCGAGCTGTTACATTGTTTACCGTCTGTACGGTGCAGTGAGCTCATCGTAGACCCTGACTAATCAGCCGGATTAGAAAGAAGCAACATAACAACCAATGCAATCCATTAGTGTGCGTAAACCCAATTGACATGGTAGTAGGAGTACAAGGAAATGCTTTCATACTGCAAGCTGTAATAACTAAATGCTATGAAAATTAATTCAATCAATTCAATATAAACAAAAACTCTGTTTTATAGCCCATACTGCTAAATACAATGTCTCAGAAGCCTTTGTCTAGTCATATCATTGCATTAAAAGACATGCATATGCACAGTCAATGCAATCACATCTCGCGTTACACTGCGCTCTGACTGTTTGTGAAGTTTGGCTTGCATGTTCTCCAACAGCTACATTTCCTTTCTACAACTTTCACTCAATTATTGTTTTTGGGGTTTCTTGGTACTTGTGTTGTTGACAATGACAACATTGAAGCTAATCCAAATAAGGGTGACTAAAATAGATGACAGTTGGAATAGGATATGTCAGGATTGCACGGCAATGTACAGTGCAAGAAAGATTCACTGAACGACAGGTTGTGCACTGTAAATGAGACCGTAATGCTCTAGGTTATGCATTGATTTTGATGCATAGCATAATTTTGCTTAAACGTCATAGAGCTGAAGGATAGAATAAATGAGATTTCCTAGATAGTATCTTGATGAATGTTTTTATAAAAACATCCACAATAACGGCATTCTTGTCATGTCCCATTAACTGAACACTGTTACTGGCATTTACTTGACCGAGTTTGAGTTTGCTTTCTGTTCTTTATATTGTTGTGGCATTTACATATTTAGATATTCACTTATTTTTGAGCAAAGCGGCGAGGATGTTTATTTCATTATTTCGAGCTGGCATATTTGTCTGTGCATCAGCCCACTCAGGGGAACTGAGCTGCTGGGAGATTCAGATGAGCCATTCAGTGTTTCGTTTTCCGGTGCCTTATCTCTTTCCCATGCGGAAGCCATGGATAAAAGATTTATGTCCTATAGGGCCCAAGCCATCGGCCCCCTTCTTTATTTTGGTTGTTTTTCCCTTAAAACCAAAGGAAGGAAATCATTTTTATTGGATGAAGTATTAAAAATCAATCTGTAATATCACAGCTCACTGCCAAAAATAGTATATATTGTACCAATCTGAAATGCTTGAGAGGCTGTAAATTTCTGCCTGTTTTGAAATGCTTGAGAGGCTGTTAATTTAAGAGGCAGTGCAGAAAATAAATGTTTCCTCAATGGCTGAAAGTGGAGAGCAGGTGTGTGCTAGGTAAACCGGATTGCAGCACTGATCAGATTGTACATGCTAAAAGAGAATATGAGAAAATCATATTTGAGAGTGTGTGAATGCACATAAATCTATGTAAGTAAAATGAATTATGTGATTAATCCATTTGTCTTAGATGAACTTATTCTAAAAAGATTTATGGGTGGGTCTGGACATTTTAATGAGAGACTGAATAACATAATCTGGTTTGCATTCTATGCAGGGCTTGTTATAAAAATCAATACGGCGTCTTCTGGCACTCTGCACAAGGTCAAGAAATGGCATGTGTTTGTAATATTCCGCCTCCATTTCTAAGGATTCCAGTTATAAGTACTGCTGCAGCACAAGTGCCAAAATACTGAACACTACTAAAAATTGGATTGATGATGAATCCATTCTGCATACATACATTTAACTATAACTTTGACTTTCTTTTTTGTGTCAGTTATTTGGTCATACATAGAGTACGCCACTGACACTTTGTGAACATTTTCACTGAAGACATCAAGAAACATTATCTAAATCATTCGTTATTATTAGCTATCTCAAGGCCTGTTCACACCAAGGACGATAACTATAAAGATAACTATATTAGCATTCACACCAGTGGACGATAACATCTGTTTATTCTAAGCCCACACATGTCTGCCACTTTAAATTCTTGAGCTCGTTATAGCAGGATTGATTCTGATTGGGTGTCAGTGTTTTTATCGTTCATCAGCTGGAAAAAAAAACAATATTGTTTCTATATGCCTTTCGTTATAGCTGTGGTGTGGACTCTGCTTTTCTTTAATATTGAGAACGAATTTTAGAACTATATCTTTAGCGTTATCTTTATATTTATCGTCCTTGGTGTGAACAGGTCTTTAACACCTTAAATTTCCATATATATATATATATATATATATATATATTTATATTTGATTAAATGAAAAGTAGTTCTGGTCCTTGAATCCGATTGGTTGAGCAGCATTCCAATAGTGCTGATATAACAGTTCAAAAGCACTGGGACTTTTATCTGTTTGTATTTAAAAGTCTGTGTTAGTGGTGGGGATTTTACTGACTCTTTCTGCAGGTTCAATCGTTACGCCAGTAGGTGGCGTAACGATTGTTCAGTGAGTCATTGACTCGACCGATTCGTTCAAACACACTGATTCATTCAGAACGTGCAAAACGTGCATTTTTTGTGTTCGTTTTATCCTGTCTATCTACTGCTTTTTTCATGTTTCATCTCCACCAATGGAAATAATTCCAACAGAAGCCAAAGCATCAAGCTTTGTGTGTCAGAAAGCCACACAGAGACCAAAAAAACAGAATAGCTTAGTGAGGGCTCGATGTTTTATCTTAAATTGAGGACATACCAGCAAATAGAGCGCACAAAGCAGATTTTCTTGACATGGAGCTCGTTTCCAGGTGGCAATGATGACACAGTTTCTCGGGATGCCCTAGAAAACAGTGTAGGATAACATGAAACACACCCACGCATGTATACAGGACGCTTCCGGTGTCCGGTGTGGAGAATGTAGTGCATTAGTGCGCGCTTGCGTGTGTGTTTGTGGGCGCGAGGCAGACTGAGCGCACATCCAGAGCTCGCGAGGCGAGCGCGCAACCTGTCCGCACAGCGCGCGAGGAGGAGAGAGCCGGTGCCGAAAATACTCTTATTATTATTCTATGAAAACGGACCTTTTCAGGCACAGCACGTTCTTGAAGGATATATTATACTTGAATTTTCTTCTTTGTGCGCGCAAGGTGTCTGTAGAAGAAATATCGGGATTTGAGGCAGGAGCTGCTGAACTGAGGAGGATTTTATCCTGTTTCACTTCTGAGGAGAAAATAGTCTCAGCTGGTGCCAACGACCAGAGAAAATACAGAAACGACACTAACAGATGAGGAGCTGAAGAGTAAGTTGAGTTTTTAACATTTCTGTTACCGTTCAGATGTGTTGTGATGTTGTTTTAATTTATTTGGGAAGCGCAGTTGTTCTTCGACCTTTCACTTAATTGACATTCATTGGAAGATAATTTGGCTGTTATTTGTATTCTCTCTCTCTCTCCCTATTTTATTTAAAGATATCATTCGATTAATATTTGATTAACATATCATATTAAAATATAGTTTGGTAGCTTGTCAGTGGCTTGTTCTATGTAAATGAGCTCGTCTCTTGGTCGCATATCAGCACCGGGTGGCTTTTTTTCAGATCTTTAACGTTAAGATGTCGATATATTTGTTATTAAAATGTTTAAATCAGTTCGGAGACGTTGACGTCCTGTGACCTATTATAAAACGCGAATCTTAATGCTGTGTGAAACACAAATGAAGTGCGTGTGATTATTCTGATGGGTTGCACACACTTATTCGTATTGCCATTATAAATAAGTATATGAAAGTGCATGTGTGTAACATGGACACGGTCATGTAAAATGTTGCCATGGCTTGTTGTTTATGTGATGAGCTGTCAGTTTAGGAGTCTGGATGAGAGAAACTGGAGGAAACCCGAAGGCTGCAGCACTGAGTCATGGGCAGGTCCGCGCGCTCCATCTCTCCGTCTCAAATCGCATCTTCTGTTCAGTTCGCAAATGACATTTTCATGTCAAAGAAAGATAGTTTTCGGAGTATGGCCGTTATGTTAATGCTAATTTTAGTGGACTAATAATTGGGAGGAAATGCATATGCACAACCCCAATCTGCTGCGACATATAGCCTACTATAAAACAAACCTGTGCAAGTAGACACAGGAGACGCCACCACATCAAAAGAAGACACGGTGGCTAATTATCTGTATGCACTAAACTAGTTTAAACCCCGATTTGGGCTGAAAAGAAATGATCAGGATGGAAGATTAGGTTTGAATTTATTGTGTTTATTATTTTCTCATTCAGATTTTTTTGTTGTTGTTGTGCAATTCAGAGAAGTGAAATGTGCTTCATTTTAAATACGCAGCAGCAGTACACTGTTGATGTCCTATGTATGCATTTTAGTGCCAAACATGTATCTATATATCTATAATAGATAGCCGAAGGTATATATTGAAATATGTCGATTTATTCTTGTAAATACTTGAGAGAGAGAGAGAGAGATAGAGAGAGAGATAAATGCAGAAATTATCCTGTCCAAAGCTTTTTTCTCTCCTGATCTGCAGATGTTTCTCCAGTGTTTTTGGCTTGAAGGTTTGGCTCTAACACCATAACACTGTACACATACTAAAGCCATTACAGAAGAGGAGAGGTTGTCTCATCCATTTCAAATCTGCCATTAATTGCTGAATTAAATGCCTTTCTGTTATGTGAAATATAAAATTGTGCAGTTGTTACAAACTCTTTCTTCCAGAGTTGACCCCTAAAACTGGCCTTTGTTGATGTATCCCAAATGCAGTCACAGTAACTGAGTCATATTAAACCAGTGCATTAAATGTCACCACATGAATCACATTTATAAGTTACCTTCAAAACCTTTTTTAACAATGGTGTTTCCTGTTTGCTTCACAAAAAGTAGGAGATATATCCAGCTGCAGACCCGCAGCACCAGCAGTTTCAGAACCGCAGCCACAGAACCGCTGCCACAGAACCGGAAGTGAGGGGCGGAGCTTACATTTTTAAAAAGAGTAGAGCCACCTTACGGTTTTTAAGGGGTCATTTGCTTTTATTACACACGATACGTCATACTTTATGTATGCATTTTATAATGACATATTAAGCATTTTATAAACATTATATACATCTTGTGTAATTTAGTTGTAGACCTATACAGTTATTAGTTGTAGACCTATACAGTTATTCGTTTCATCGTATTATGCGAGTAATTTCCTGTTTGTGATATTAAAAATAATGTTTGAAACTTCTGGGCATTTTATATGAAATATACTTTAATCACAAGATTCAAAATAAATGTTTACTCCAAAGTCAAAAACACGTGCATCATAAATTTTTCTATATGAAAACTAAAACATTTCAATAAAACACACACACACACACAAACAGCAGCATAATTTTAAAAGTAACAATCAAAATCTACACAATAATTAAATTGAAGTTTATAAAATGAACAATTCACCATTACGGGTTCTGAAACTGCTGGTGCTGCGGGTCTGCAGCTGGATACTATTGAAAAGTAGACTTGTTCTCCCAATCCAACCTTGATTTTCTTTAACTTTTTGGGATTAAATAGGCCTTCTCCTAAATGAATTTGTGAAATATGTGAATTTGTCTCTTAAATGTAGGATTCCCTTTCAGTATCGGTGTTTATTGTTGATGTGCACCAGGCCTGGACATCTGTATCTGTTTTAAACCTATGGCCTAAGCTGATGATTTCCAATTCTGGGTGGAGATGTGGAGGCCGCAGCAAATGCAGAGAAAACAGCTTCAGCTAATTAGATGTTGGAGAGCTGCTCTTATACTCTATCCAAACAGCATTTCTCTCTTGCTCTCTCTCTTTTAGCAGCTCTGCCCATGCTCATTCAGGCTCCCCATGCTGATAAATGATGTGTAATTTCAGTAATGAGTGGGAGTGTAAACATATGTGGAGAGAGGTAGTTTTTCCCCCACCTTTATTCTATGATGTACCACAGTTTCTCCATGCCATGACAGGGTGATGCAGCAGGTAAACCACCTCACAGTAATGGCAAGTGCAGCTACGCATTGAACATCTATCTCTCTAGTAACGAAGGTGTCTGAAATACAACTTGGATGACATATTGTGTGGTCAGTGTTTGTGCAGATTGAAAACGTGAGTGATGCGGTCACCGGCTTACACATCTCGCGCTCTGTATTTCCTGAGAACCGTTTTGCGCACCACATGTTATTTGCATGTAAACTGCATCACATGGAATAGCGGTTCATGGGGAAAGGGCTAGAAGACCCTTAGTGCTTTGTATAGCGCGTGGATTGACCAATCTGCAGACCAGTCGTGGCGCCTACATTTCATTCCCGCCAGTGCACTATAACAGAGCGGCCAGGGTTTTCAATTACCCTTGCTTTTGTTTGTTGTTCGACCAGAGTCTGGAAAGCAGTCCTTTTGTTTTATCCCAGCATAGATCAAGGGCCAGACTCAATCAGCAGGACTTATAGACCGGGACAATAGTCACAAGCTGCTACAAAACAAGCAGAGGACAGCAATCTGTAACAAGTAAATTGGTCTGTAATATATGGGCCATTCCTATCTTAGGTCTGTTTCACAGTGTATTAGTGAAGAAGCAACATTACTGTAATTGAGCCATTAGTTATGTTTACATGCACTTATTTTCTTCAGGTGGAATGAATCCAATCTGATTTCAGATTCTGAGACTTTTGTTTATATGAACGCTAAATGCTGCAATCCGATTAGTTTACATGTGCATTACATGTATTCCAAACAAAAGTTGTTTTTTTTTTGCATCAAAACTGGAGAAAGCACCAGAATAATACCACCAGATGCAGTTGTAGTTTTAGCCTTGTTGATATATCTAAAACGGCACCTGACATTTATGTTATAAGAGCTTTTTTGGCAAATATTTAGTAAATATTCAATCTCATCTGACCAGTTTGAAACACAAGACATAAATAAACACCCACGTTCGTATGATGTAAAGTGTATGTAGGCCGAAACGTTTACATCACGGCACTGCGCATGTGTGCAAGATATTTTTGAAACCGATGAATGAGAAAATAGTCCGATTCAAGCATTTACATGCTTAATTTTTTCCCTGTTTATTATTTCAGGTCTACACCACCCATTTCAATCTGATAGAAATTTAATTTCGATCGAGCTCAATTAGATGTTTACATGAAGGCTTTTCAGTCCAATTGAGCCATCAATCCTATTATAAACAGATTATTTGTGTGCTGTAGATGTAGCTATTGAGAATTATTACAACATTCAACACATTAACCAGAACTGTTTTTGTCTTTGTTAAAGTTCTGCTTTTAACATTTTAAACTCTGACCCATGTATTGCTGCACTGACAGTATTACAGTACCATTTCAGTGACTGCTAGGGAATTTCTAGCTGTTCACTCAGTTGAAAGGAAAAACAATGATAGATCGCTTGCGGTTGTCACAATTAACAATAACACAAAACATACAGACAGTTTGGCAAGCTGCGTAGAGGCCAGTGCTAAAGCACATCAGAAAATAATACACAGTAAACAAACTGGTTTTGATACAACACAGCTCTGTAATTTTGGACACTAGCAAGCTGTGAGTAATAAGCTTTCACACTGGAATCTGGGATAAAAATCCTTTTATCAGTTTTGTTTTGTATAATTTTCACTGGCAAACATAATACTTAACAAGACCTATAATGTGTTTTGCTTTAATGCCTGCAGTGGTGGTAAATGTGACTTTAGTATGTCTGTGTGGACAAATAGACTTGTTTAGTTGAATTTACGTGTTTTATTAAAGCTTATTAATGATTTAGTGAAATAGGTATTTGTGAAGACTACAGATTCATTTTCATTGGTTTTTAAGAGTAAAGCATGTCTTGTGTACCCAGTTAGCATTTATTAGGTTATCAGCAGACTCTAAGATGATCATAAGACATGTAATATTTGTGTAATATTTTTAAGAACACATCTGCTCTGCGTAATAGTGTTAGTTTTGTCAGCAATTTTTAATTTAGTCTTAGTCTTTTAAATTAGTTTTAGACTTAGTCCTGTGTCAAATGTACTTTTAGTTATTATCATATTTAGTCAACCTTGTCCTGTTTTTGTTTAGTCAAGTTTTAGTCGAGTAACTCCCGGTTTCACAGACAAGTCTTAAGCCTAGTCCCAGACTAAAATGCATGTCTGAGCTGTTTTAACTGAAAGAAACTTGCACTGACTTATTTTAAAATATATCAGTGCCATTGTTTTGTCTCGAGATGCACACCAGTAATGTTTTTTTCTAAGGAACATTTATAAAAGATACTTAAATGTTCTAATTGAACTGTAGCATAAACCTGGCTCAGTCTATGCCCTAAGTTTTAGTCAATTAAAACTTAGGGCATGAAAACTTTTTTGTCATGCTGTATAACGGTTAAACTGATATATATATATATATTGCTCAAAATTACAATCGCAGTGATTGTTGTCATTTGAGAAATTTAATTTTACATTTCAGGTTTGCACTTTCACCAATAAGCACAAACCAACAGAATGTGAACTCTTACACATGGTTTATTTTACCTCATCTAGTGTACTGATTTAGGCTATTATAGGCTATTTATTACATCAATTAATATCAAAGACTTAAATATTTTTTAAGTCTTTGATATTAGACTTAATATCAAAAAGTCTAATATCAACTGACTAGCGTCAGTCGCTAGTGCGCCTCTTGAGATCAGGGGAGTGAGGTTTACTTGCACAGCACCTAACAGCTGGCCTCTATTACATATGTGACCCTGGACCACTTAAGTCGCTGGGGTATATTTGTAGCAATAGCCAAAAATAAATAGTATGGGTCAAAATTATTGATTTTTCTTTTATGCCAAAAATCATTAGGATATTAAGTAAAGATCATGTTCCATGAAGATATTTTGTAAATTTCCTATATCAGATATATCAAAACTTAATTTTTGATTAGAAATATCCATTGCTAAGAACTTCATTTGGACAACTTTAAAGGCGTTTTTCTCAATATTTTGATTTTTTGTCATCCAGATTTTCAAATAGTTGTATCTCGGCCAAACAGTGTCCTATCCTAACAGCCATACATCAATGGAAAGCTTATTTATTCAGCTTTCAGATGATGTATAAATCTCAATTTCGAAAAATTGACCCTTATGACTGGTTTTGTGGTCCAGGGTCACATATGCACTCTGTCTACATTTTGAAAACTGCTAAAAACAAACTAAAATATTATAACAGTGAAATTCCTAATAGTAATTCCAATAATTCCAAATTGCAATAATGTCTCTATTAAAACAACAGCGGTTGAGTAAGTGCATTTCTTCAGCAACCACAATCGCAAACAAAATAGTCAAGATCTCATGACAGAACACAGACTGGCTGAATGACACTTTCATTTAAGCCGAACATCTCACATGGAGATCGCTAAACTCCAGCTTACTTGTTTTTCGGTGTTTTCAGATCATCGTTGGTGCTTTCGCAATGAAGAGAAAGTGTGTGCGCATGGTTGCCAGATTGAAAAAAATAAGCAAAACACTGGGCAGAAAATGTATCCTTTTAACAGAGAAGCTCTGATTTGGGGATTTGAACTCTTGATATCTGGCAACCGTACACATGAAAGCTTACTTAGTAGAAGCTCGTACTGCAGTCCGAAATAATATTTTGTCTCCTGTTTTTTTTGACGAAAATAAAAATAGATTTTTGTATAGTTTTTATTTTTTTAAATACATTTTAGTCTCGTCTTTTATCGTCAACGATATTGCATGTTGATAGTTATCACAGTTATCGTTTATTGACCTTATTGTCGTCTCATCATCGTCTCGTTTTAGTCATGGGAAAAAAGCTTGTCATCGAACAATTTTCATCATAGTTTTTGTTAACGTAATTAACACTACTGCGTATGTGCAAATTCTCAAGTTCAGTACATTTAAATAAGGTTGAATGGAAATATAGTTTGCGAAGCTGTTTTGTTCAGTATTTAATTGTCATGACTGTATTGTTTTTGGTTTTTGTTTTTGAAATGGCTTCATATTCAGCTATTTATCAAAACAGGCAGGTGAAAATTACTTGCAAAAGAGGTAAATGAGAAATCTGAAGTAACAGACAGGAAAGCAATGAGCCAAACGACACAAACACTTTTTGCATTTATCACTTTCATGCAGACCAGACTTATTTATTAGCTATTAGGGCGGCCTGTGATGAAGTTGTCTCTTTCTCACCCTTGTCTGTGCATCTATTAAAGACTGTGAAGAACCTATGCATCTATGTGAGGAGTATTAAGACGTCTGTTTATCAACACTCTACAATGCAAGTAAATCACTTGTATATGTGACTAAATCTTCACTCTGGGCAAATAAATGATGTCTAAAATTTGCCATTGGCTAATAAATTCTTAGATTTTACTCACCAGTGTGTGAGTTGGAGATTAAGTATAAGTTAGCACAGATATATTTTCATTCACCGAACACTCTGAGCACTTCAGAGTTTCACTCTCCGTCTGTGCTATTTTTAATTTCATCTCAATGGATGCGCAGCGCACCTGTATTTGACGTACCATAAACTCTAGTGTGAAGGCACACTCCTCGCCGTCACTTTGCTGAGAGCGCTGTTACTCACACACACGCAAAGAGAGAGAGAGAGAGTGAGAGAGTCTTATAATGCAGAATTTACGCGCTACATGTAAACAATATTTTTTGTTGTATTTTCCTGCCAAAATAACGGAGTTATTATTAGTTAGTTTTTCCATTTTTTTTACAGAAACATTGAATGGCAAACAATATCTTAAGCACCACCACCAGTCCTAAGTTCAGTTAAAATGACAAATATGCATTCATACTTGGTTGCCAAGTATTAAAGGGGTCATATGATGCGATTTAAATTTTTCCTTTCTCTTTGGAGTGTTACAAGCTCTTGGTGCATAAAGAAGATCTGTAAAGTTGCAAAGACTAAAGTCTCAAATCCAAAGAGATATTCTTTATAAAAGTTAAGACTTGTCCACGCCCTCCTAAAACGCCTCGTTTAAACACGCCCCCACATGTCTACGTCACTGTGTGGGAAGATTTGCATAACACCGCCCAAATGTTCACGCAAAAAAAGAAGGCGTAACTTTTATTTTCGCTGTAGTATTGTTGTTGCCGCCGCCGCCATGTTGTGGAGATGCTGTGTGTTTCGTTGTGAAAGCGAACCGCTTCGTCATGCCTAGAGCTGATCCGCAGTTATTGCGGTTATCTCGACAGCCCTATGTGCAATACTTCAGCTGTATGATTCGTTGAACGATTCAGTCTTCTGAAGTTAGTACTATCATCTCATGTAGGGGCGCGACACTTTCAAAACAGCAACTCTACATTGAGGTGAAACCTACAAATCCTGTCCTGCAGCGTTTATTAATCGTGAGATCTGCTCACGTTCTGCATATCATTTGTTGTCATGAGAAAGACTGACTGGTGAAAAACACTCTTCTGTCAGGCCCTACTGAACATCTCCAACAATGCCTCAGCAGACATATATCCCCTTCGCTGTTCCCTTTAATGATGAACACTTTCCCTACATTCTCTCACACTTTTTCATAACTTTTCAGTGCATGTGCGGTAGAGAGAAACCGGTAAAAATTATCTTTTAGACTAATGGCAGGTGTGCTAACAAGGCTGTTGGCACAACAGTGCAGGCATCTTTTTTTCTAGTTCAGTGATGGTTAGAAAAAACTCCTACAAAACATCAGCAAGTTGCTAAAAAATGATGTCGCTGCTTGATAAATATTTCCTCTCCTAATTTGATTGTTAACACGTATAGCCTAGATCCTCTGCAGCTGTTTTTATACTTATAGGTGCCTTTTTTGCATTTAATTAGACAATTTGCGTGTATGTCCCTAAGACAATCAGACAATTAATATCACTTGTAAATGTACAAAAAAAGTACAAATAAAAAATAGAGTGTGCATATTCTTTGAACACATAAGAATATATATATATATATATATATATATATATATATATATATAAATGAAGTCTGATAATTTAACAGCAAGACAGATGGTTACTGATTTTGCCAATAGGAAAGTCTATGAAGGTCTGTTCAGGAAATAAGTGTAGAGTGTTTTGGAATTGAACTCTTCAACTAATAACTTTACACCGCAGAATAAAATTGACATTTTAATTTCAAAGTTTATTCACAAGATAAATTCAGTAAGATAAAAAAATGGTTTTGACAGTACAGCTAATTTTGCTTTTCTAGCAGTTATTCTCCAGAGATTTGACCCATCGCATCTTCAGCATTGGCTTCTGAGTGTAATCCTGGTTCAACAGGAAGAATAATTTCACTTTGGTCTCTGGATGATGAGAGCTGCTATTATACTGATGTGTGCTGATTAACTCTTTCTGGCAACACATAATGGGAGTCAACATTTGTAAAAAGCCGAGCAGATATGTGGGCTTTTGGTAAAACAAGACATCTTCAGTATCCTGTTTTACGTATCAGATTCAAATTTTATTATGAATATTTACAGTAATTACCCATAATTATAGGACATGCTGGTCTGTTCTGATTTGCAGTTGTGAGCAGCAGGAAAACATAGTGCTAGATGCATATAATAAAATGCAACTAAACAGTTTATTATAGTTAACTATAAAGGGTTATTATGCTTAACTAAAACTGAAACTAAAACCATGAAGAAAAATTTTCATTAATTTAAATAAAATAAACATCAACTAAATTTCTTAAAACACTTTATATTTCAGCTAGTTTGCAAAGCATTTGTCATTTTAATTTAGTTTAATTGAAATAAATTTAATTTGAAATAAAGTAAATAAAAATATATAGACATAAAAATAAAAAAAAATACTAAAAATGACAAAAACACAACAAAAGTACTAAAACTTTCACTAAAATTAAATTGAGAATGGAAAATATAAAAATAAAACTGATTCATAATATTAATAAAAACTGCAATACTACCTCACTTATACTAAAATAACGCTGCAGGCTGCATCCAATCAAACTATACTGCATTATCACGCATACAGACCAATGATTAATGCGTTTGCTATGGTGCTTGGAAAATCCTATATATGTGAGCATACAGATAACACATAATAAGGCCACTTACAGTGAAAATGTCGCTTCCTCTGTTGTATCCATGAATCATCACGAGCATTCAGTTCAACTGAATATCTTTAGGCATATTGAACACACCAATGTCATGTGTCTGTGTTGACAGTTCCCTAACAGCGTTTCTCTTTGAGGGAACAAAGCGTAGATGGACTGTCTTTTTATCTTGAATCCCAAGCTTGTTGATTAGATTGTCTGAGACCGAATGAGTGTCGGATGACTTTCATTACAGTCATTAATCCATCAGTTGAGTTTCAAAGGCTCTGACATGTCTCAAATTAGGATAAACCACTATACAACTCAGGCTTGATGTTCTGACTGTTCATATTTGTAGGTACTCAGACCGATTCGTGACTACACGCGTATATGAGCGTGTGTGTTTTATGAGCCGTGTCCTTTGAAGGCGATCTGCAAGTGACCAGCCACTCTGTCTTTTTATGGGAGTTTTATGGAGCCTCTCCCAGATGGTGGAAAGATAGGTGTTAGATTGTGACTGCTATAATAGGCCACAGGACAAAGTGGTCCATCTCTGGCCTTGACACGCTCTGGGGATTGAAACTCAAGAGTGTATATATATCAAGCCACCACTGTTTAATAAAATATTCCATCATATCTGTCAGCAGGAAAGCTTTTTGTGCTTGAGTCTGAAGTGCCCAAGGCTATCTGTGAAGCACGGGGACTGATGAAGTCATTGTTTCTTTAGATGTGATCATCTTAAATCATCAATTTACAGTGCTTACAGTAGCTTTATATCCTTTCCAATAAACATGTGAACTGTGAAGTAAACAACCGTTAACCACAGACTTTCTGAAAGCTGTCCTTTTTCGATTTGATTTTTACAATTTTTTAAATTAAATTTTTAAAAACGAAACACCGCTGTGTTTGAATGGAGATGCGCAGCGGCTCCGCTGTGTCTTTGTTTTAAACTATTTTCGACTATTTTCTGTTTTGTTTATTGAATTGTATTGTATTAAAACAGTATCACATTTACAAACTCCCTTAAAAATCATTAAAAGCTGTCACTCATCTTAGCTCATCACGATCTCACATTTATAATCAAGGAAGCTCTCTACACTGCGCAATGAATCTCTTATTTACACCCTGTCTACACTTTGCTTATGAAAGGATTCGTGAGATATGTCTGTGATACATTACTCAACGCTGCAAAAACACGTAGAAACCTTTGAAGCTCCCCCGAGCGCAATCACAAGTATGATGATGATCGGGTCAGTCGCACTGGTGCTCCTAAAAAAAATTTCATAGTCGCACGCAGTAGATTTCAGTCGCAAATGTGACTGAAATGGTCGCACTGTAGAGCCCTGCTACCGCAAACCGGAACAAGTATACTGCATAGAAATTTCCTGTCAGCGCGTTATTTGAGGGGCCTTTGCTTTTCCGGTGAGCATGAGCGGTACACGAGCGGAACGCACATTCATATTGAGCGGAATATTGAGCGGAGCGTCAAACCTCGCAGTGATGAGGAGAGTGAAACCTGTGCGCTGAATACTGCTGGGTGGGGCGCGGCGCGGCGCGCCTTATATATTATTATTGTATGTAGCCTATATTTTCGGCTGCCGAAAATTCAGTGCATCCCTAGTAGTTCCTTCTTCTATAAAATGCCATATTTCTGGGTAAAGAGCTGTGCAGCATACAAATAGATGCCTTAAACTGTCAGAGGCATATTCTTGTCAAAATTATGTTTGATGTGTGTATTGTGTTTGTATCTATTTATGTTTTGATGTCAAAATCGAATAGAAAGCAGTAATTGATCTTTTCAAGTCTCATGCAAGCACATTTTATTGCATGATTTACTGATTTACAGAATGAGTAGATTTTGATAGTTATCAGCATGTATTTGTGCATGTAAATACACTCATGATGGATAGATAAAAGTAGGATATGTTCAAGAAGAAATGTGTGCTATTTAATGAGTAAATCCCACCATGCACTTAGCCTGGTTACGATTTAATTAATGTGAGCGTGTTGGCACTGAGCAATGGGAAATCTGCCCCTCTTCAACCCCTTTATCCCCTCATGTTCTGCAGAACCCTAAACCTGCCCCGCAGGTGAGCATTGATGAAAGAAGCGAATGATTCATGAGCTCACGTGCCTGCCTCCCCCTCTGAGACCCGGCCAACTGCAGGCATTATCAGTAGTAAATGGGTCTGAAAACGCTTCGGCCAGGACAGGCCATACACGGTGTGATTTATTGGCCATGATGCTGCAAATAGTTAGTCGTGTTACCAGAGGGATATAAGCATTTTCATGGCCACAGTTCAAGTTTATTTCAGACATAAATTCTGGGAGACATGGAAAGGAAAAAAGCCATGGTAAATTTATGACAAGAGAGATGTTGTTTGCAAGCAGCCAGCAGGAAGCGTTGTTTTAACAAACCAAGGACAAGGATGAACGACTGTTTTGTTCTCTTATCTTACGTTCTGTCAAGAGCTTCGTTAAAGATGAAAAACAAGAACATTTGCTAGAAGAACTTAAAAATAACATGGGATGGAGTTCAAATCCTCAAAGTTGAACTTTGAAGTCGAAACCAAAAGAATTGAGCTTTCTAGAAAATAAATTGCATGCCCCTGCTGTTTTGATGGCGTTTAGTGCATTTGTTTCATGCACCATGGAGAACAATTAACATTTGAACTTGACACGCTGCAAGCATGTGAAGGGCAGAACAATGGTGAAGGATCTTGGTGGCAGTGATCAGTACGTTGTCAATGAAAACATCACTTCAGCTCTCTGGTCCTTCTCTTTGTCTCTCTGTGTCTATTCTTGTTAATGCTTAGAAACTGTGATCAATGTTCATGATCGATCTACTGCACAGCTGGACGGGATCACATTTCCTCTACACTTTACAGCATGTCTCAAGGGGTGGGAAACATTTACTTCACATTTGACATGGACACGATGATCCTGTTTACTGGCTGACTGAACCTTTGTATTAATTATTTACCTCACATTGCGGAACAAATCATATTATCAGAGAGAAAACATTCAGGACTGTGCTGTTTTCAGGAGAATCATTTCACACATCGACGTTAACCACAGTTGCGTGTTTGTATTTGTATACTTGTTGACCTTGAAATGTCAAAGTTTTTGAATTTGAATTCTTATAATGTTTATCCTTTGCTTTTGCTGATAGTAGCCAATTTTCCATAGCTCTCTGGGCTTTTTATATCTAGAAATGTAGGATTCACAGTTGTGTTCAAGACTAGTTGTTTGACAGACCTATGTTATATATATTGCAGCACTTCTTGTTAAGTTTTATATTTGCTGAAAGCATCAAATTCTTCCTCAATTAAAGGGGTCATATGTTTCAATTCACAATTTCAATTTTTCCTTTCTCTTTGGAGTGTTACAAGCTCTTGGTGCATAAAGAAGATCTGTAAAGTTGCAAAGACTAAAGTCTCAAATCCAAAGAGATATTCTTTATAAAAGTTAAGAGTCAACTACACCTACCTAAAACGGCTCGTTCTAACACGCCCCCACATGTCTATGTCACAATGTGGGAAGATTTGCATAACGCCACCCAAATGTTCACGCAAAGAAAGAAAGTGTAACTTTTATTCTCGCTGTAGTATTGTTGCCGTCGCCGTCATGTCGTGAAGACGCTGTGTTTCGTTGTGAAAGCGAAACTACTTTGTTTGGTCTTCCAAAAGAGGACGATATCCGCTTCGTCATGCCGAGAGCTGATCCGTGCTGGTCACTGAGGAAATAGACCCTTTCAGCCAGTTTCAGCTGTTTCCATGATAGAACATCATTATAGTCAGATCTGAGCCTTATGCAAAACTCTTGTTTAAATCTCTCACCACAGTTTTGAATTCTGGATAAGACTGATCTCTCTGTATCACAGTGTTTCCAAGGGCTGACATTCACTGACCATACATACAAACACACCACAGGATAAATACTTAAAGGAACAGAGCGTCTTCACGGTAGTCTTATTTGAAATGTCACAGTTACTACAGTTCCTTCAACTAGACTTACAGTAATTAAGTACTTTGTAGACTCAGTCCTGCACATGGTGGTTAGAGTTAAATGCCTGTGTGTGAGTGGATCCTTTTGGGCCATCTCTATAAGTACTGTCTTTAGCTCAAAGTAATTTGTAGTGTGACACAGATCATTGTCATCATAGAAACACCACAGAGAGCCCCAAAGAAGGCTAACTTAGATAAATTGCATTTTCTCTTGGGCCTTGACAGTCTAAACTGCATTTTATATAGATTGAGAATAAACACATTTGCATTTTTTTGTTTTAGCTAATGAAACAGTGCTCCAGTTAGAAAATAAATTCTTGTAACTGCAAAGCACAAGCTCAAGCAATGCCAAGGTCATGGGTTCGATTCCCATGGAATGCATAAACTGATAAAACATATACTTTGAATGCAGTGTAAATCATTTAGCATGAAAGCATCTGCCAAATGCATAAATCTAAATGTAAGTGCATTTAAAAGTGTGTTTAAATTTGTAGCAAAAGTAATGTCATAGGTTCGATTCCCAGGGAATGCATAAACTGATAAAATATATACTTTGAATGCAATGTAAGTCACTTAGGATGAAAGCATCTGCCGAATGCATATATCTAAATGTAAGTGCATTTAAAAGTGTGTTTAAGTTCCTAGGAATGGCAAAGTCTAAGGTTTGATTACCACATTCAAATGCATAAATATAATTGTATTCACTGTAAGCCGAGTTGGATAAGAGCGCTGTCAAATGTGCGGATGCAGCTATAAAGCTTTTGGTCTTTTGGCATTCTGTGAAGCACTGTTGGTTTTGTTTCTTGGAAACATTTTTATTGTAAATAAAAGACGTCTATCATTCGACATACCAATTGATTTAGCATTTCCCCTGTTGCTATTCAGACGACACCCCATAGACTGTCATCAGTTTTTGAGCAATAAGAGACAGAACGATTTAACCACAAACTCACACAAGCAATATATGCCAGTGCCGTTCTGTTGATATTTGTTGCTTCTGTTTTTGTTGTTCATGTTCATTTGCTGTGCTTCTGCTTTGCATAGTCAATTTGCATCTTCTCCCTGAGATTTACTACCTAAATTCTATCAACAAGCTTTCTGTTTTCATTCTTTATAAAAAGTGGTGATACTTGAGAAAGATGTCAGAGCATTTGTAATAGATTGGCTGATGGCAACTTGGTAGGAAAGCCTCGACAAAATTGTAATCCTATTTCAATTCTGACCCATTTAGTCGCTGATGAGAGAAGAGAGATGTGATATTTCATCTCTGATAGGACAGGCATGATTCTGAGTCACCTGTATAACATGACGCCCTCTGGCTCTCTTCACCAAAAAACATCAGTTGTACACCGTCACCTCTGTAAAGATGTTGCTTCTTCAAGCATCCGGATTTTTGATGTTAAACCATGTCCTGTCAGTGTTTAAGTGTCGTACCAATCACAGACGTGCTTTAGGCTGAGTTTTCCACTCCGTGCCCACGAGGGGAAGTGGCCTGCTGGGTCTGGCCCCACTCAGTTTCAATGCAATCTGCTACCGCTGTGGGTGGTGCACCTGTACGCTGACGGAACTGCTTCTGTTATCAAAAGGAGGCTCCGGTTTAGTGAGGCGAGTGGTTTTGCACTTTGGGTATTCTTGTCATGCGTTACGTACTAAATGTTATACTGTCATATAAATGTTTTGTTTAGAAGTGCAAACAAACTTACAGCAAAGGTAAGTGCATGGGATTTGTTACCAAATGTATGTTGTAACATGTCAGTCCATGTTCTGCTGCCCCCAACTGGCTCATATCCTGAGTGACTGTGAGTGCCAGTGATTTGTGAGTTTCTGTAACTCGATGTGCAATACAACTAGACGAGAGAAAAGAAGTGAAGCGCCATTACAACATAACATTCATGCATGAGCACTTCAGTGATTTCTTGGTTGAGTGCTTGGTTGTTTGAATCAGTTGACAGGTTAAAAGAAACTCCTCAGGTGTTCATGTTAATTGACCCTAGCATTAACTCATGCCAGGATAATTTTTCATAGCAATGCTATTTACCATATTATGTCGTTTTAACTTTTTTTTTTTCTTTTGAGGGCTGGAAAAAATAATATGAAATAAGTACTATGTAAATTGAATATGCAGTAAATTTTTTTTAGTTTAGCTTTTTGTGAGTTTGAGTGGAGTAAATCTTGCCTGCAGGTCTGCCTGACAAAGAGTTTTTGATTCAATTTGATTCAGATTCACAAACTCTTGATTTGAATCGATTCCAACCTTGATTTGATTCAATATCGATTCTTTTGGGTATACTGTATGTCAGGTACAGTACATGTACATTCTTTCGTAAAGAAACAAATCTCTCTCGACTAATGATGTAAACTATACTGGGAACCCTCTTACTTGATACATTGCTATAATCTTAAAGGTTAAAAATAATAAACCATTAGAACTCCAAACTATGAAAGTCAGTTGCTGTTTATTTTTAGATATAATAATCAACACTCAAAACACATTTAAATTTGATATAAGGCAGTTTTATATCACATTTATTATGATATAATTATGTTTTATACATGAATTTGTTGTTGAAATATAAACACTTAAACAGTGGCTGTTATAAAAACATGCATTAAACAAAACATTATTATCATTCATAATATAATAAATATGAAATATAATGCATATGTTTAGCAAAATTATCCTCTCTAGAGTTATTTTTTTCTCACCAACTACCAATTTTGGACATTGAATGGCTTTCCTGTGGTAAATGTAGCATTATGTGTTTTTCACAAGCTGTTTTTGTGACGTCTCTTTCCGTGGTTGAAACACTGTTTGAGCGATTACATGAGAGATAACACATTTCCTTATGGTGTGCATTCGTGTTTGTTTCGTGCATTAACTAGTTAGCAAAGAGGAAGAGATTAATCAATTATTCATAAAAATTGGTACCTGACATTCAGTACAGATTAAGCAGTCTCTCTAAAATAATTCAGAAAAATTCCTTATCTAAAATCAATGGAAAGGTCATGGAAAAATCATGAAGATTCACTATGTGGGAAAGGTGTTGATGTAAGACTTTGTTAGCCTTTGTGACGTTTGTCTTTGAGAGAGAAAGATTCAGTCACCAGTGCCAGCAGCATGACCACAGGACAGTCCATATTCTCTCATGACTTCATTTTCAACACACCAGTGCGCATTGAACATAGTTGCCTCTCGGCCTCTGAACAGAAAGAAGGACGGCAGAATGTTATATATTTAATCTGCTCTTGAGATGCTCTTCATTGAGTCTCTGAAGCCTCAGGGCTTCAGCGTTCTCCTTCACTCACTGTTTGCAATGCCTCACAGTGATTTTTATTAATTAAGCATTCTGGTAAACAAAACCATAAAGTAGCCATTAGACATTTCCAAGACAGCTTCTGTTGACGAGTTAACCTTAGCGGCTGTAATAACCTTGATTAAGTTTGTTCTTTGCTGAGTAGCCATGCACAGTAGTGTTTTATCTAAGAGAGATTGCCGCACGCATGGTTGGATGAATGTGCTGAAACAGCCACTTGAACTTCCGCCGTTAATGAGTTAGCGTGTAGCTTAGCAACTTCTGGTCATGAACTCTCCTGAGGCTGATTTGGTGCAATTAGAAAATTGTTGTTTTATAAAGCATAAGATAAGAAATCATAAACAACCAGCGCTTTTAGCCTCTATGTGCCACGAGGTACTGTGACCAGGTTAATTCTCTCTCTCTTTCTCATACTCACTGCAATGTGTTTACGTTTCCAGGAATCCTCTGAAGCCGATGACTGTGTTCTTCCAGAGTTTCATGGCATGTGCACGCTGGTTGATGTGTTGAGAAATGAGAGGGTAATACCGTCCGCCACATGTGCAGTCATATTTTATTTCTCACCAGAGTTTCCTTGTGGCTTCCTGAATTTCATCACCTCTCAGACTCACACCTGCTGATGATAGCCCACATAAAAGCAACAGCAGGACATGGAAAGCATACAAACATCCTTACAAGTCAATCAGCACTCCAGTCTTTTAACACTGCGTCTACTTTTCCAAACCTAAGAATTTTAATGAGCGTGTTTATAGTAGTGGCTGATGAGCAGTGCTGGATAAAGTACTTGAAATCCACACTTAAACTAAAGTACAGATATCTTACCAGAAAATGACTTTGGTAGAAATGAAAATAACCGTTTAGAATATTACTTGAGAAAAAGTTTTAAAGTATGTGATATTTATTGTACTTAAGTATGAAAAGTATTTTAAATATTAAACTTACTTAAGTATTGAAAGTAAAAGTACAAGTACATTCAAAATAGAAAAGGAGCAAATAAATATTAAAAATTGTTCTATACACAGTTTGAACAGCAAGATTGTTTGGTTTTAACTCTTTCTTTCATGTTGTATCTTTGGGTTAGCATATCTCATTTGGTACGAAGTCTCTTTCATTCCAACATAAGAAAACAGTTTTTGCAAATATGGAATCTGCATCTGAAGTGACATTTAGATCCATTTACACAGACTGTTTAATTCAGCTCAGAGGGGACATGTGTACATTTAACCAGGATGCATTTACAAATGCATAAATAATGATTTGTTTTAAACATAATGATTTGTTTTAAATATTGATATTTGAAAAGATTTAAAACATGAAAAGATACTTGAAATGTGAAATTAAAGCCGCCAGTAGGTGGCAACAAGCCACTGTTAATGAGTGAGTCATTGAGATTAAATCAATTCTTTCAAAGGGTTGATTCATTCAGGAATGAAACATGTGACTGATTCATTCAATAAGGAAATACTGTCCTGTGTGTTGCTCAGCGGCGCAAAACTATTTTCATTGGCGAAATAGAGCAAAAACAGGCATCTAAAATGTAAATAACTTGTATAAAATCAATATTACATTTGTTATCATGCTGATATCTGGAGAAAAAAAACACTCTTAGTGTGATAAAGATTAACTATATTAAGTGATATAAAAAGACATAAAGAGGCATTTTGCCTCATATCTTGAATCTTATGGGCATTCTAAATGCATTTTAATAGACTCTCTGGGTGTGTTTTTGTTTGATTTTTGTGATATACTCGATAATGTCAGATCGCACATCGTTAAAACAACACTTACAATATTAACGCAGATGATATATATCGCAGACCCCAGCCTTGACTTGAGTGGAAAATGAAATCAACCTCTTTTGTGTGAGCACTTGTTTGCACATGAGCAAAGGTGTTTTTTTTGTAGCATTCTAACTTGCAAGCGCCAGAACACTGATTTGTCAAACCTGCTTTCTTGCAGTCTGTCTTCTTCCAACTTTATTTTGTAGTAAGTAACAAATATGCTTCAGGGAAATGTATCGGAGTAAAAGTATAAATTTTAATTAGGAAATATAGTGGAGTAAATGTGAAAGTTGACAGAAATATTAAAACTCAAGTAAAGTACAGATTCTCCCCAAAAATACTTAAGTACTGTAACGAAGTATTATTACTGAAGTTACATTACACCACTGTTCAGAATGGCATACTTCCATTCTCCTATTTCTGCAGTATGTGTGTATATATATACACTGAACAAAGTCTTAGATCTTTGAGTTCAGCTCATGAAAAATGGGGGCAAAAACAAAAGTGTTGCGTTTATAATTTTGTTCAGTGTATATATATACACACATACACATATTGTGCACAGTATGCATAGAATAACTGATGACCTACTTTATTTTGCCTAAATGTGCAGTATATACCAGAGCACACTGCATGCAAAACTGCATATGTGCATAACTTGACCTTGGCATTGCTTCCAGTACAAATTCCAGTGTGACATTAGTAATATCACCCACAATTTTTCTTGACACATTATTTGATAAGACTGCCAAATGTTACAGTAAAACACATTTTAACACAAAATTTAATAAAAACATTTTGGATCTAAGATGATTTGGAAATACACATGCAGTATGATGAGGTAATGTTCCAAAAACATAGATACTGCATTATTTTCATTTAATGTACTATTTTTTAAAAACAACATTAGACAGTATACAGTATATACTGCATTATACAAGCCAATGTTTGAGTGCGATGAAGAGGCCAGTTGTCATCAGCGGGGGTTCATTGATGCCAAATGGCTTTATGACTTATGACTATGCCATATGACTTTGTATCTCTGAGCTGTTTTCTGCAAACTTGGATCTGTGGTTGGTGGTATTTATATTTATAGAATGGGACACTCTTATTGTAGAGTATTTATTTTAACAGATTTATCATACATTTGTATGCAGCCATGCATATGATTCATCAATATTTTTGGTCCATCGTATCGTAAAAAAATGTTGAAGCTTTGAGTTGTTTTTTTCCCCCAACAGTCAAAATAAGTGGGGTCTAAAACATAAATGAACTATATTGACTTTCCTTAGTTTTGGGTAAACTGTCCTTTTAATTCAAACTTCAAACTTCATCTCTCTTCTCTGTTCTGTGTTTGTGTGCCACGTTTCTTTAGGAGGAGAAGCTTTGAGATTCATGCAATGTGTTTATTTTTGGGGCGAGAGCATTCGTCAGAGTGAAGCACAGGGTGGAGAAGCATACGGCATCTTTCGAGGACAGCTGGAGGAAGGGGATGCTGGGATACGTAAGCTCGCTATTCTCCTGCTGGTTGACTGGGAGTATTTCCCCTGTGTGGGGCGAGAATGTGATTGAGGGGCTCCGGGGGCTTATGGGCACATTAAGACCCCCATCGGTCCATGAGACAGATGGACCGTATCTCACGACACCACAGCCACTGCCTCCCATTTGTTTAATCTACAAAATGATTTATTCAAAGACTTATTTCATGACAAAAGTCTCTTCAGAGATGCAGTTTACAGGTGCGGTGCAGATACAGCAGCCTTTGAATGAGAGCCTGACTTTACACCCACATGAATGTGATGCTGGCTGCTTTGGCCTTGATCAGGCTCTTTCTCTGTTGATCAGTAGCCCTTGGACTGAACTGAGGCATACAACTGTGCGTGTTTCACTTTGTGGTACTGAGTGTGTAGAAGCTTTCCTAATGTGTCAGCAACAGTTTTGTTCACGCGCACACTCGAGCAGGAGTGTTAAACACACTGAAAATATAATAAAAGTGGTAGCAGTCTTTCTGTTAATTATATGCTGCACAAATGCATGCTTTTCATGATCTGCTGATGTGTAGGTGACACAACTATTTCCATAATAATTGCAGAGTTTGACTGAGAAGCAGATCTGCATTTGTAATTAGTTGTGCAGTTGTTTTTGTTTGTTTGTTTTTGGATTACATTTTATTTTTATTATTATTATTGCAGTCGTTTTTATTATATTTAATTAAAAAATATTACAATTACTTTAAATTATTATTATTGTTATTACAGTTTTTTATTTGTTGTTAGATTTCACAAACGATTAGTATTAAATTATTATTTGAACATTTCTCTTTTAATATTTATTGTATTATTCAATATTATTTTGATATTTATGCATATATATGTATATATGTAACATTAAATAATAATAATAATAATTATTATTATTATTACAGTAGGTTTTTTCATTACATTTAATTTTACAAACAATTATTAAATTATAGCCCGACCAATTTATCGGTCTGCCGATTTTATCGGCCGATATGAGCCTGTTGCAGATATATCGGCATCGGCATATATGCCACAGATATGCCACCGATATGAACATTTTTTTTACAGAAAATAAAATGCAGATGAAATGCTTGTAATGGTGTAATTACGGAGTTTGTCCAGCAGAGCGTGCTCCATTGTTTGATACTGGTGGCCTGGATGAAATGCTTTAAAGCTTAAAAGGTGTATATGATGTTGCTAAAAAGAACATTATTTTGTGTATTTGGTGTAATGAAATGTGTTTATGCGGTTTAAGGTTAAAAAAACACATTATTTTCCACATACTGTGGAAGTACTACAACAATACTACAGCGAGAATAAAAGTTACGCCTTCTTTCTTTGCGTAAACATTTGGGCGGAAATCTTATGGAAATTTCCAAAGTAATGGAAATCTTCCCACATCGTGACGTAGACATGTGGGGGCGTGTTAGAACGAGCCATTTTAGGTAGGCGTGGTTGACTCTTAACTTTTATAAAGAATATCTCTTTGGATTTGAGACTTTAGTCTTTGCAACTTTACAGATCTTCTTTATGCACCAAGAGCTTGTAACACTCCAAAGAGAAAGGAAAATTTGAAATCGCATCATATGACCCCTTTAACTTAAACTAAGAGGTCAGTAAGATTTTATTTTTCTTATTTGTTTTGAAAGAAATTAATACTTTTATTCCTCAAGGATGCATTAAATGGATCAAAAGTGACAGTAATGACTTTTATAATGTTATGAAAGATTTCTGTTTCAAATAAGTGCTGTTCTTTTGAACTTTCTATTCATCAAATAATCCTGAAAAATGTTTCCACGAAAATATGAAGCAGCACAACTGTTTTCAACATTGATAATGATAAGAAATGTTTTTTGAGCTGCAAATCAGCATATTAGAATGATTTCTGAAGATCATGTGCCACTGAAGACTGGAGTAATGATGCTGAAAATTCAGCTTTACATCACAGGAATAAATTACAATTTAACATATATTCAAAAAGAAAACATTTATTTTAAATTGTAATAATATTTCACAATATTACAGTTTTACTGTATTTTTGATCAAATAAATGCAGACTTGTTGAGCAGAAGAGGTTTAACAACCCCAAACTTTTGAATGGTAGTGTAGGTCTTAAAGGCTTTCTCTAGATATCAGCATTGGCCAATGAAACACCCATGCAAGTCAATAACAAATGGCTAGGGTGTTCTGGGTATTTGTCAAGTTGAAAATAAGTTCTTGTTCATGTCTTTGTATTCTGGTCTCTCATTGTAATTTTGTGGGATTTTTGCACATTTTACTCTCCGCCTGGTGAAAATTATGAATTCAGTTGCTTAAAAATATGGCTGCACGATTTGAGGTATCAATCATGTTTGTGACATAAAAGGTATAGTTTAAACCTTGGGGTTAGTGGTTTGTTTAAATATCACTAATGAGTCACTTAGCCTGCCAAAGAATAAAATGAACTGCTAAAATGACAACCACAATATAAAAAAAAAAACAAACACCGCTAACATATATGGATATGAGGAAAATATATGTTTCCTGTTCCTGCACGATTGAAATCTCACCCCAGTCAATATTGAGCAAATCCTCGCGGCTTGCAGCACGTAATAAAGCCCAGACCATCCACAAAGAAGAAACTTTATCTCACCACAGAGAAAATAATCAGTTTTCTCTGTGTATATAATTGAGGGCAGCCCTTGAAAGACAATAGAAGAGATTGAAGTGGCCTGGTTAATTGTCTGTGGGTTTGTGCACCGTGTCTTGACTCTAAAGCAGAGATTTCCTGCTGTGGTTCTGGGAACGAGAGCTGAATTAGCCGGGAGAATATGACTCTAAAATTATTCACATTACAAGCTACAGTAGTTCATGGCAATAGAGAGTGAATATTTTATGTAGAGTTGTTCTGGCGCACAGGGAAATCTAATTGGTTGCTCTTTTGCAGCTCTTATTTCATTTAAGCATCCTCCTCCTTAGAAGAAACACAGATAGAAACAAATGACAATTGTTGACATACATACACAAAAATATGAAGCAGCACAACCATTTTCAACATTGATAATAATCAGAAATGCTTCTTGAGCTGCAAATCATCATATTAGAATAATTTCTGAAGGATCATGTGACACTGAAGACTGGAGTCATGATGCTGAAAATTCAGATTTGATCACAGAAATAAATGACATTTTACAATATATTCAAAGAGGAAAGTTATTTTAAATTGCAATATTTCACAATTTTACTGTATTTTTGCTCAAATAAATGCAGCCTTGGTGAGCAGAAGAGACTTAAAAAAAAATCTTAATCATTCCAAACTTTTGACCATTAGTTGTGGACATATAGCTCAGATAATCTGGAGTGCGTTTCCTGATAACGTTGTCTCTTAGCGCGCTACGAAGACTCTAAATGTATATCTTAACTAAAAGTGTTCCTAGGCTTGTTCCTCAAACTATACCTTAGGAGATTGCGTAAGATATACCTTCTTGCGTGCGACGTTACCAGGTGCTGTTCTTGGCGGTGGTGCTGAATTGGTTGATATCGATGGCTCGAGAGGCTCTATGCCAGGGTTGCTTCAGTGTGTTATGTGAGAAAGCAGTGTTCTTTATAAAAGATAGATTTGATTTTAAATAAAGACACAGAACTCTTTCCTGTTAAAACGCAACAAACTTGCGAGAAACTTTTACTTTCGCTTGCCAACATAGGCTACATCACGTCAGGGAAGAAAACCAAGTAAAGAAAAATATATGCCCAGAGCACCTCCCAGTGGTCACCACATAAAATACAAGGGAAAGAAACCTACATGAGACACTGCTTAATAATTTAACAGCTTTTAACAAAAGAAAAAAAAATCTTCCAACAAGAAGTACTTTATAAATATTTGAAATTTCATTTATCAGGACTCGTGGAATCCTATAAAAATAATCCAAATAGCAAACTAAATCTAACCCTGGATATTTTATATAATTTAGAAATAAGTGTGTGATCCTGCAACCTCATGCCCAAATGTATCATGCGCATCAGTAACTGGCAGTACACCTTCACTGGCCTTTGAAAGGGTCATTTATATTATCATAATATATTTTCAATTGTGTCTTCATTGTCTGCACAACCAGGGTTGATTGCCCAGCAGCTATGGGATTAGATCTCTGCGACAATTCTGTGCACGAAAGATCATATTTTGAGCGTGCAAAAGAGTTTTGTGGAGAAAATGTTTGTCTCGCAAAGAAGAAAGTATTTAGAGTGCAGTCAGGTTCTCAGAGACTTAGGTTAAGTATAGAATCCTAAAAAATGACCCCTACTTAATAAGAATCACATACTGTAGTAAAATGTGTAGTAAAATGCTTGAAAACTGATTTTTTTTAATATATAGGCTTTATAGACAGATACGTTGAGAGAGTGACTCTTGAAGGACCAGCACCACATCCTCTTGTTGTACCACTGTTTGAGTAATTTGTCTTCCAGAATCTGGCAGTAAGTTTTGGGAGTTAATTTTTAGTCCATCTCGAGATTTTATCTGTAGAAGACAATCTGCTTAATAATTATGCACACCTGAATATGAGGCATTTTTCACTTCCAGCCTTCATGAACAATAATATATAGGTTATAAGTGATTAAATACAAGATTAATAGTAGTTATTAAGATTGATGTCGTTTGGAATTGGTAAAATGTGCTTGGAAAAAAATATAATCAGAATATCAACTGTATTTTCCCTCTTCCGCTGTCATCAGGAATGCATGGAATGTTGTAATTGGTTGTCAAGGCAGCCAATCAGAATTTAGCAGCCTCGTCTCTGATTGGCTGGAATTATGGCATATTGTAACGCTGGGTTGTGTTGAGCAAGCGAGATGTTGGCATTTAGAGAGCACTGAGGGCGGGCATCAGGTGAGCACGCTAGTGAAACGTTGCACGCTCAAAAGAGAAGGTCTGCACACTTAAATGCAAAATTGATTTTCGTG
>NW_015541398.1:117969-126082 GCF_001515605.1 Sinocyclocheilus anshuiensis | reverse complement strand
TCTTCCAGAATCTGGCAGTAAGTTTTGGGAGTTAATTTTTAGTCCATCTCGAGATTTTATCTGTAGAAGACAATCTGCTTAATAATTATGCACACCTGAATATGAGGCATTTTTCACTTCCAGCCTTCATGAACAATAATATATAGGTTATAAGTGATTAAATACAAGATTAATAGTAGTTATTAAGATTGATGTTGTTTGGAATTGGTAAAATGTGCTTGGAAAAAAATATAATCAGAATATCAACTGTATTTTCCCTCTTCCGCTGTCATCAGGAATGCATGGAATGTTGTAATTGGTTGTCAAGGCAGCCAATCAGAATTTAGCAGCCTCGTCTCTGATTGGCTGGAATTATGGCATATTGTAACGCTGGGTTGTGTTGAGCAAGCGAGATGTTGGCATTTAGAGAGCACTGAGGGCGGGCATCAGGTGAGCACGCTAGTGAAACGTTGCACGCGCAAAAGAGAAGGTCTGCACACATCCAAAAACTTATTTTAAATGCAAAATTGATTTTCGTGCGCTCGAATTACTTTTTTATTTGTATTTTCTCCACAAAACTCAGATTGCGCGCGTGCAAAATGCACTTTTGTGCGCTCAAAATATGATCTTTCGCGCGCAGAATTGTGGCAGAGATCTAACCCTATAAGCAGCCGCATCACATTATTGGTGTAAATCACTAATTTCTGTTATTACTCAATAAAAGCGCAACACGCGAAACACATAATCAACAAGCTACTATGGTGGAGAAAAAAAAAGAGAGAGAAAGAGGAGAGGCGCCAGCAGCTGAATTTAATTTCAGCTCTTTCTAGTTTGTCTCTACAAAATCAGACCAACAAGATCTAATAGCTGCTGAATTTGCTGCCGTGGCAGGCAATTTCTTTTTCTTTTTTTATTTATTTATATAATTGCAGCTTTTGACATGGCAGCCAGGAGACTAAAGTTTGCACATACACTAAATAGCTCTGCGGGTGGCACTGTCTTTGATTTAGCACTACCATTCGCTGTATCGCTGCTATAGTTTGACCAAACTCCACACCACAATCATTCCCTTTAAATAGACTTCTAAGCTTTTACTGTCTAATGGTTTGCCAGCTGATGTACCTTTGGGTAATATAATAAAAAAGCTAACAACCATCAGTCTAATAATAGTTTTATTCTTTGCATGAAAACACTTCAGTGAGCCTAATTGAACACTGGGTGTATTACATCTTCAGAATTATATTCGTATAGACCGAAATGTCTATACAAGGTATAGCTAAGAGTGGTCCAGACCAGCCTTACGAAAGTATGACTTAACAGAAGGTAAACTTAACTAAGAATGTTTCAGGAAACACGTATTAATAAGGTACAGCTTAAACGACGTAGCGTTAAGAAGGCAGCCCTGGTCTTTTTTAAAACTGGATGAGAAATACTTTTTTGATTGTTTGTGAAGATTTCATCTAAAACTCTACATGAAGAATCAGAAAAAATCAGAAGCATATATGATTATTGTGGTCTTATGCATGGGACCAAGTAAGCAAGTCTTAATTTTCTCCTCATTAAATCTCATTGTTGTCTGAAAGATACAATTGAGATGTTAAAGAGATCTTGTCTGTGATTTTTCTTTCCTGTGTGAGTACAGCTTTTGTACGTGCTTCTTTTTTTCAAAAGAAGAGAGAGAATAGAACTATGATTATATCCATTCAAAAGAGATCTGCTCTCTGGAAATGTCTTACAAAAATAAAAATACATGTTCTCTCTTTGGCTGTCATTATGTATTAAAACAAAGTATTTTCGTAAGACCTTTCAAGCATGCAGATCTCTTTTTTATGGACGTTATTATTTGTTTTCAAGCACCTGAACTCACAGGAAGAGCGTGGGGATTATTTTGTTTTCATATGATTGTAATACTGTATCTGCTCTCTGTGATCAACAGAACATCTCAGTTGTTTGAATTGTGAACTATATTTATGAACAAAAACATCTCATCCTTTCAAACCTCTAGTGGCTATAGTCCACAAACATGTTAATCTGGAAACAAACTTGACTTGAGACAGTGCACATTAAAAAAATATTATATACATACACAAACGCCCACATAGCGCATGTGTTCTGTCGGGTGCTTTGAGTTATACAGTTCAAGTTTTGTCTGAAATCCATTCAGAGAGATGATTGTTCTGTTGTGTAGTTATTCGCTTAATGCCACAGATCTTTACCAGACACAGAATCCTGTGTTTAGTTGAGATATTCATCAGAAATACTGAATCATGCATTAACGTGGTATTTCTGTCAGTCTCGCTCTGGTGGCCATCATGCTACACGGACCTGCCGACAGCTCCAACTGTGTCAACATTACAGGATCAAAAACCATGTCGACCTTTCAGCATAGACAGGTGTGCGAGTCTGTGTAAACTCTGACATTGTTATGTGAATTGCAAATAGTGAAATGTGGGTCTGATTGGGTTTCAGAGCATGAGTTTAGAGATTCTGACAGCAGGCATCAATGTCTATGTGTCTGTGAATGGGAAAAGGAGAGAAGACGAAATTGACAACATTTCTTTGAGTCAAACTACAGTTAAGAAGTGTTAATAAAGGTGTTTCTTAAAATCCTGTTAACTGTGGCAGCTTGGTTTTATGATATGAGGAAACAACACAATTATAAAATACAGTAACTTCGAAAAACAATTACATTTAAAAAAAAAAAATTCAAAAGATTTTGATTTGTAAATATGGATTGGATCTGTTTTTAAATGTAAGCCTGGGAGCTGTAAAATAGCCAATTTTGCACACATCTTGGAGGGTCTGACCTCACGTAATTGAAGTTCTGTATTAATTCACTAAGTTGCAAAACTACCTTGTGGCTAGACATTTCAAAATCTAAAGGAAGTTGTCTACATTACATGTCTGCTGCAGAATGTGCAAAGTATTCTCATGTCAGATGTTTTAAATCTGTCTGCAGTGGAAAAAGAAAGTAGAAGAATGTCTACCGGTTGACATACACTACTTTTTTTTTAATAGAAATTAAGGATCAAGGGTGCATAAAATTGATCAAAACTGACAGTAAAGACATTTATAATGTTACAAAAGATTTCAAACAATTGCTGTTCTTTTGAACTTGCTATATATTTATTTATTTATCACGGTTAATAATAATTGTTTAATAAATAACAACAAATGTTTCTTGAGCAGCAAATCAGCATATTAGAATGATTTCTGAAGGATCATGTGACACTGAAGACTGGGGTAATGATGCTGAAAATTCAGCTTTACATCACAGCAATAAATGACATTTTAAAATATATTACAATAGGTATTACAAAATGTTGTTTTATATTTTAATATTTCACAATATTACTTTTTTTTTTTTTTACCGTATTTTGCTCAATTGTAGCCTTGATGAACATAAGAGACAAAACCAAACCTTTTAACGCTAGTGTATTTCTGACTCCACACTTTATGTACCATCAGCTTAACTGTAGCCTTTTCACAGTTTACAGGCATGTAAATATGTATATATTGGCTATTTTACAATGGCTGTCAATCTGGATTATCAAATCTGATTTCAGATCGGCCTATTTTACAGTACCCTTTTTTGTTAAAGGTGATCAGTTTTCAGAGTGTTTTGTATCTATTAATATCTAAATGAGGGAATATTTGTGTTCCAGGTAGCCTTTTTTCGGTTGCTTGTCATTTAGCTTTTATCTAAAGCAACTTACAGTACACGCCATGCTGCTTCAGTCCTGCTGGAGCGATCTTGATTAAGTGTCTTGCTCAAGGGCACAGTGCTGATAGGGGAGCTTTGTATCTTTCCACTTTTTATGGGTCCGCCTACCTGGACTCTATTGTGTTGGCAGTGCAAAATGTTAACCACCATCATCACCACCTATTCTGTGTTGTGACACCACACATCCTCACTGTAATGCCTTTTTCTTTACTCACCCTCCTGAGGTGGCCCCCTTATATAAATATAGCTGTGTTTTTCAATTCCTTTCACTTGAAATATAAAACAAGAGGCGGACATGACTCTTCACTACCCTGATGAGTGGTATCTGTGTAAGCTGACATCAATAGACCCTCATTCCCAGCAGAGTTGTGCATAAGGTGAGCTTTAAGGACAGGCCTGTGCATGCAGGCTGGGAATGAGTGGGCCTGAAACCCGAGCCTCAGGATGCTCACGGGCCACCTATAGTGTGGAGTCTGGATGCTGCGGGGTTCTTCTCCCCTATCAGAGCTCATAATCTTCCTCCACACTGCCTTGGAGCGAAGAATGTGTGAATTAGCATGAATTATTGAGATTCAGAAGAAAAATACTCTTTAATCATCAGTGAGGCCAGTCTTGCAGCTTATGCTGTTAAATTATATAACCCTGCATGTCTGCTGATTTGCAAAAAAGGTCTAATTTGATGATGCTGAGTTCAAAATGTAAATAAAAACTTTGCATTTGCAGGTTTTCTCACAAAATAAGAATGACGTTTTTTCAAATTATAAATGTGTGTCAGCCAGTGTTGGGGAAAGTTACCTTTAAAAGTAATGCATTCCAATTACGTTACTCAAAAAAAAAAAAAACGAACTAATTGTGTTTCTTAGTTATTTATGGAAAGTAATGCATTACGTTAGTTTTGCATTACATTTTGTTACCTGGGCTTACTCATTTGTTTTTAATATTAACCCCCCCAAAAGTTATATTTTTGACCCTTTCACACCAAAAGTGAAATTAATAAGCCTCAGGCTGAAGGAAGCACCTCTCCCTCTGCACCTCACTCCCAATTTTTCTCAACACAGGGCAAAGTCAAAGTGACGTGACATGTGGCCAAGTATGGTGAAAGGGCACCTCAATCGTGGTATCGAAGGTGGGAGAGAGCGCTGTACATTCACTCCCCCCACCTACAATCCCTGCCGGTACGAGCCTCGAACCCACAACCTTTGGGTTATGAGTCCGACTCTCTAACCATTAGGCCACGACTTCCCCCTACGGGAGAGGTGGAAAAGGTGGGGAGAGGTGGGAAAATAAAGTAAAATGCGTTCTTATTTGAAGAAGTAACTCGTAATGAGTTACTTTTCTAGTTACTTGAAAATGTAATCTGATTACATAACTTGTGTCACTTGTAATGTGTTACCTCCAACACTGGTGCCAGTTTTAATGCACTTATCAAAATAACAAGCAGTCAAATGTCAAACGTTTAAATGTATCATTTAACTTACGATCTGCAAAGGAGTGGAAATCAGGCATGCTCATGCAAAACGGACAATAAACATAATAGTTTTTGGAATCAGAAACCCAAAAGTAAGAAACATGTATTGGATTTCATTCATCAAATATGATGCAGGGTGGTGTCATCATTGCACCAATGAGTAGCCATCAGAGCTGGTTTAGGCAGACTGGTTTATATCATTTGTTTTCATAGCAAACTCAATATGCACTCCAAACTCCTACAAGTAGCTCACTGCTTGTGCATTTTCAAGCTAACCACCAAACATCTCTCTGGGGCTGTTTTAACCGTTTTGAAGGATTCTGTAAGATCTCTGTGTGTCTTTGAGGACTGTGGCTTGTGGTTGTGGTTGAATTTAAATGAGACTTTGGCTTTTATTGTAATTATAAGATTAATCTTACAGTCAGTCTGCCTGTTTACTTTTATGACTTGTCACATTTTATACAAGGAACTTTCTGTCATGTCTACCAATGATGGATGACATATGAATATTTACGAGCCATAAACAGCTATTTCGCTCCAGCCATGAAACTTTATTTGCATTACTTTTATTAAAGGTATGTTTGTGTCCCTATTGCAATTAAATTGTAGCTGTCCTTGCATATCGGTGACATATGACATCAGTTATTGCTTCACTTGATGCCCCATATGATATGAACTACATTAGGGGCCCGTTATAAGCAATTGTGAAGATTTTGTGTCATAAATACATTTTTTTTACTTTCAATGTTGGTGTTCTCACATGGAGCTCTGGAAGAAAAACTGTAAGCATCCTAAATAAAATGAAGGTAAAAGTTGCTAGAGCATTTGTTTTCTTTAGCATGCAACATTTAAGCATGGCATATAAACAGCAATCAAACATGCGTTCTGCAATTAAACATGATGACATTCGAAGGTTATAGGAGATGCTTCCAAACTGGTTACCACAACACTTCCACTAAGATGTGCACTCTCATAAATGAAGAATGCATTGTTGTTTTGTCAAGCACAGATGCCAGAGGTGGTCAGGCTGGGATCGCTCATCCTAAGACAAGTGTCATGTGACTGAATGTGCGACAGAGCACAGACAGCACACCGGATGACCAGCAGCTCAGTAATTGTGCCGAGAGAGAGGGAATGTAATTACGACAAGAGAAATCTTAATGCATTGTGTGTCGGCTAATGGCACTTCCTCTCCGTGCTCTGCATGGGCATAACTCAAGCGAATCTGTTGCTCTGTCACAGTGGGGTGTGTTGTCCTTCCCATTGATTAACATTATGAATTCATGCCACTGTGTCTGTCTGCTACAGCCTCTGGCCCTGGGGAGCAGAGCGGTATATCAGAACAAATGTGAACTCACCCCGCTGTCACCCTATATCTTGCAGAGACAAGATCCTCTTTGTTTAAATCACAGAGGGCCTGTGTTTTTACAATCTGTGTGTTAAACTGAAATTTCTTGTAGTTGAGCGCTATGGAAATGTCATTGTCTGTGTGTTCGACATCGTCTGTGCTTTCATTTTTCAAGTCCTAGTATAAATAAATGATTTCTCTGACAATCGTCATCATATTTTTGCAAGCTAACCTCCCTGAGCATTAGTAAATATGACTGTGTGGTAGAAATTAATGTGTTCATTGACATATTGAGCACAGCTCCTCTTGTTGTATGATCGTACAAACAATAATCTATCAATATCATGAAATGCTAGCATCTGTTTTCTGATACTGATGCTCTTGTAATATTGTGCTGGAAAACAATGACATTATTTTGGGCTGAAATAATTACAATTTACTTTAAGTAAGTTTCACATTTGGAATTAAGTCAAATCTACTTTACTAAGTTAGGTAAAATGAACATAGTTTTTGATTTTTCTCAATTTATTAAGGCAGTTGTTTACATTACATTCTATTTTAGACATACATTTGTAGTTTGTGACTGCACTGACATTAGCACAGCTAACGTTCATTAAATGATACACCAAAAACCATAGTTATCATATAACCATCTTATAACCCAACCACAAGCGCTACTCTTTACCACAGTGGTAACCACAAAAACCCAAACAACAGAAACTCTTTTAAATGTCCAATATAACTGAATTCAGTAATACATAAAATAATTTCAGCATTTGCTCTTCCAATTCAGTCCAATGCAAGTTCAAAGCATGTTGGCAACTAAAAGTCTATCCATGTATATATAATTAAGTAACTTCAGTATGTACATACAGGGGTTGGACAAAATAATGAGAACACCTGAGAAATAGGTAGTATTTCTTAATTAAGGTGTTTTACCACCATTTGCCGTTAATGCAGCTTCCAACCTTCTTAGAATAGGTCCATACAACTTCTGAATGGTCTCCAGTTGAATGCTGTCTAAAAAAACATCTGCCAGTTGCTTCAGAAATGTTGGCAGAAGGAATCTGCTTCTCACTCTTCTCTTCAAAACTGCCCACAGCGGTTTGATAATGTTCAAGTCAGGTGATTGTCTGGCCAGGGCAGATGTTGAAGTTCAGGGTCTTCATTGAGGTTTGCTGTCACGGCAGTAGTTCTGTGTTGTTCGGACAGTCCTCCTTCGTGTTCGATGGTCTCTGTCATTCACTTTCAGTTTTCGCCTTCTATTCTCTTCACTGATAAAATCTTGCCATGCTTTGTGTACGCTGTCATAATCGCAAAGACTGTTGTTCTTAAAACACCAAAACAATCGGGCTGTTAAGGTTACAGACACTCCTGCTAAACAGACTCCCATGCTTTGTCCTTTTTTGGAAGTCTGACACTTCACACATTGCTTGTACTAAACACTGCTGAACACAACTTATACGACACTGATATACTACCTAGAGAATATAGACCAAAAAATAATAAATAAAAGATACCCACAATGGGTTTTTTTTTCACAATAACCTACAAAAATTATATTAACCCCTATAATAATATGTGTTATATATAT
>NW_015541398.1:98348-117763 GCF_001515605.1 Sinocyclocheilus anshuiensis | reverse complement strand
TTAATAGCTCGTATAGATATTATGTAAATTGCATGACTTATGTATAAAATCTATTTTTTATGGAGCTATTAAATATAAAAAAGAATATATATATATATATATATATATATATATACTGTATATATAATTTTTTATTTTTTATTTGTTGCATTAACTGAAAGTACATGTAGATTTTTAGTTCTCAGCATTCAAAATTAAAGTGGACTGAAAACAATGTAATTAAGCTATGATAAAATTGTGTTGTTTAGCTCGTTTTAATTAGGTAAACAGCAAAAAAATAAATAAACATTTCCCAGTGCAGGGAGCCCAAATAAACAGTTTGATTCAGTTATTTTTATATATCTAATAACACACAAATTAACAATTTTTCCACACTTTCCTACATTTGTGTCAGGGTTGCATCCACAGATTGTTACGTCCTAGAAAAAGCAGAGAAAAAGTTATGTAACATCTCAAGTGTCTGTAAACACAATTGTTACGCAGCCCCAGAGGACTGTTTAGCAGAATTTGTTGATGAATTTGGCAGTTTGATGTGACTGCCAATTTAGACAACCAGATTACTCCCTGGTTTGGGTCATTCTCATGAACGCAATCCTTCTCAGTGTGAGGATTACAGAGAAGACACTCGCAGATCAAGAGAATGAAACCGCATTAATTGTCTAATTCGAAAAATAGTCTGTCAGCATTTAGCAAGCATGAAAACTGGTGGATTATAGCTGGAGACTTTGCTCCACTGCAGAAGTGCCGTCAGAGGACTTGCATGTGTGAGATTTCCTGCCTTGTTCATCTGCTGTGATTCATTGCCACATTATTCCAAGCAAGACTTGCTTGCATGCACATTACATGACATAACCAATTAGCAAGCTAAATAAGCAATAGTAAAGTAGCTTTACAAGTCTGATGTACTGGAAGGAAATTCTTATATCACCATTTACCAGTTTGTGGCAAACAAGCTTGAATAAAAAAGAATCAGCTGTAGCTCAGTTGCTTCATTTTTTCCCCAAGGATTTGCACACACTGAATCTCACTTTGCTAACTGCAGGTGCTATTGTCCTTTAGTTTGAAAGCTACAGCTAGAATGAAGATGAGAGCAGTGTCAAAAACATCCTCCTTGAACTCATGTGGGCATATGTGAGATTTGAAGTGAAACTCGAGCTGAGGCATTTGTAGAATTATGTGACACAATGACAATACTATTCAAAAACCAAGAATCATGGCTTCAGTTTCATAGTTCCTGTGTGTGTGTGTGTGTGTGTGTGTGTGTGTGTGTGTTTGTGATTCAATGCACTGCCTTGAGACTGTGTACAAGTAGAGTGTCTCATTTGATAGACTGATTTTTCTTTCAAGTTATAGTCCACATTTCAAGTTTCATTACAAAAGTGACACACTCATAAGCATATACACATGCACACATGGTCCAGATTTTTTTTTTTTGGCCACACCTGCTAATAACTCGGGGTAAAAATAGATGCATGTGTCATGTAGTTAAATGTAACGGTTCTTCTTCTTTTTTTTTAAATAAATCTAAATCTATGTTTATTTCTGTTTTTGGCAGCAAATAGCAGACCATTTTTATCACTTATAGCATCATATACTGCCTGTCAGTGAAATGCAACCTGTTATGAAAATTATACATACACAAATAAATAAATATACAGACAAAAATTTCACTGGCTGATTTTGTGAATGTGTCGCAATATGATTTTCAGGCTTAAAAAAATCATAAAAAATAAATAAAAAATAAAAAAGAATACATAAATCAGCTTCCTACCATTACAGCCACAGAACTTTTTTATTCTCACTTTGGTGAGATCAGTAATGGCAAAGGTCAGATTATTGATCTTACATTGCTATTTTATATATACAACATGCACTTCCGGGCGACTCAATGAAGCCAGATTTTACTTACATTTGGCACTTGGCAAGTGTTAATTTTGGACATGCACGCACAGATTCAGCCACATGCTCATTGCTTACTGTACTGAATGCTGTGAACAGTGGGTGGCTGCTGGTGAAAACAGATTAACGCTTTATCTTTATTTAGTAACATTTCATTCAGATATGATATGTCCCTTTTATTTGGAAAAATTTACCCAATGAAAACCGAATCTGTGCTTTTGAGAGTGATACAGTCTTATTTTTCCGCAGGTTATTTTTTGTTTCCCTGGCATTAGCTTTCATGCTTTGAAGAGCCCTTCCATCAACCAGAAGTTTAATGAAAAATGATACATCTATAATTTAATTCTGTCTCATTTTTCTTAGTCAAAACACATTAATTAATAGTCCAAGCACTTTATCTAGAATACCCAGCAGTCCTGTTCAGGAGTAATTGGTTTCTGTAGGGAAACATGCATGTTTGACAGGTGGTTCAGGGGTTTGAGCACTAGAGCTGTGAGATGCAGACTCGGTTTGCTGCCATTCTACATTATTTAGAAATCTAAGTGGTGTATAGTCATGAGCTTTTGAAACGAATGAACAAAGCTACACTTTGGTAGAGAGCAGTTATGTGAATAAAAAATACTTTTTAATACTTCTTGCTATTATTTCAAGTGTGATTGGTGCACACACTCACATACTTGTATATGTAGTTTATACACATGCACACACATTTGCAATCATATTGACATACTAACTAGCTGCAGGAACCAACTATTTATTAATTGCATTAATATAAAACAAAGTTTCTTAGTGTGCATTATGTGCAAAAATCCCCTCTAATTGTTCATTAGAGAGAAAAAAAGAATGTTTCCTCTTTTTTTATGAAATAAAATGCATTTCTATTGTCTGTCATTTTAATATTATGTATTATATTTAGGGATGCACGAAATTAGAATTTTGCCGATATCCGATATGCCGATATTTTTCAAATCGTTTTGGCCATTTCTGCAAGACATATCGGCATAAGTTTTTTTCAAATCGGCTGATTCCGATGTTTACATTTTAAGCTTTTATCGGCCGATTCCGATAACGTTCTGATCATGCATCCCTAATTATATTTTTGTCATTGTGAAAATGATGTAACATCATTTGGTAACTACAGCCAGATCTATTTCTGCAGAAGAACAGCTAGTGAACTCAATTGGAAAGCTGTGGAGTTGTCGAGTTTTTGAGCAATGACTCTGAATGTGCAATCTAATACTTATTTGCTTATCCGCAAAAGCATTTTATAGATGTTTAACCCATATATGGAATCAGAATAAAAGGAAATTGATTTCTTTATGCAAATTTACCTGGCTGGGATTTCATTTTCACCAGTTCTTTTTAGTCATGAATCTTATTTGTGCCAATGTTTCAGCATCTCTTTCTATAGCTTGTATGTTTTTCTAAGTCTGTTTTCCAAGTCTGGTTCTTTAGGATTTGCCTTAAGCCACAAATTGTGTTACATTTTACATCCTATTGGTTTTATTAGCATTATCTTTATGACAGCTCGCAGGTCAGACAAACATCTCCGGCTGTGTTCAGAATCAGTCAGCATGTTCTACTTAAAGAGTTCTTTATCTCAACAACAACTTTTTTGCCAGCCAGTCAGTCTGTCTACCTACTTTATAAAAAACAAGCCAGCCCGTTTCAGTGTCCCTACTGCCCTCAGTTACCTGTTGGTCTGCTGCCAGGAGGGAACAGGAGGGGCCACCCCGTTTACCTGTGCGAAATCAAACAATAGCCCACCTCTCTGATTGGCCAGGGAGACGAAACCCCTCCCTCGGCCTCTGTTGTAATTCAACACCTGACGGATTTCACTTGTGCCTGAATTAGTCTTGTTCACACAGTCTCAGAAACCACGCGTCTGTCCCAAGAGACACTCATGCTTCTGTCCCAGCTAAGAGCTCAGATAGAGTAACGTCGCCTGTGCTGTGCCTGATATATGGATTAGCCACTTGCTGTACACTTGCAGTTGCCTTCCTCTTCAGAACTTGGGTTTGGATCCACTAGTTTTCCAGGTTCTTGCTGAAGGATTTCCTAAACTCTAATCTAATTTCCTTTGGATGGTTTTCTTCACATGGGTAAGTGGTGCACATGGATTGGATTTTTGCAAGTTGTGGTAGTATGCATGATCTTCTCGGCTCAACCTTGGCGTTTCATAATAATATTCCATCATTTGCACTTAAATGAGGGTCTCATTAGTGGTGCAGTCTCTCTCATCTCCTCTGTGCACCTTCTTTGCTATTGTACAGAAACCCACTGGGGGCTTAGGAGAAACCATTAGCAGAATCACAGCTGTCCTGTGGTGACTGATTTTCTCAGTCTTGCATGTAAATCTCTCTGTTCATTCTACTTGAGCATAATATCCACCTCAGACGCTGCATTTTCTAAGGGTGTTATGTAAGATTTTTTTTTTAATTAGTCTGGTTGAATGTATTATTTAGATTGAATTATGGGGATTTTGTAAAATTACACTGTCTTTTCTGGAAATGTTTTTCAGAGAGTGTGCGAACTGGTGCACTTTGTGATGTACAAAAATTATGAACTAGGCTACTGCTATTTTACATGCTTTTTCTCGAATTTGATAAACAGACTTTGTATTTAAATATAAATTCACAGCAATCAAGCTGATTTGATGATTTTAGAAAGTGCCAAAGAGCATCTTGAGCGTCCAATGAAAAGAAAATCTGACCTCTTCACTAGTCAATGTCATAAATGTATTTGATTAGAATTTGATTAAATTATGTCATAACTTTTTTAACTTCACTTTTTCAATATTGTTTGTTTATTTATCACTTTTATTATTTTTCTTTAAATATTATTAATATTGATATCATTAAATGTAAAATTTTCAATATCAGAATTTTGCACTGTAAAACTTTATTCTAGTGTTCATATCAGATATAAACTTCATTAATAAAGGTGGTTAAAGAAGTTCTTTCAAAGCAAGGGTCTGCCTTGACTATTTAGATGATGTTCTTCATCAGTAGCCAGTTGAATAGTTAAAACAAATACAAATAACTTTATACAAACATGAATTTTGATTATATACGGTTACTGGTGCAGTTATACATGCATTTAGTGATCAAGACCGCTCTGTTGATTATAATGGGAGAGATGTAGTTTCATCACATTGCCATCCGTTCAGTATAACAAGTGTTCCCTATTTCCTATATAGTGCATTTATAGTCTCTCTATACATTATATGGCATTCACTATATAGGCAATAATTAATTAATGAATGAGTAATTCATAAAGAAGCAATGACAGCGCATGTACATAACCAACCCTTTTTTTTTTTTTGACAAAAGTGAACCCGCAGGCTTGTTTGTTGTTTTCACCTAGGCTACAATTGCACGTTTTCAAATTGTGCAAGGCCTGTAATAAGTCATTTGGATACATATGTTTGACTACAGTATAACAATCAAGAACACTACAGGATAACAGGTGAAAAGCGAAACCAAAATGCAGAAAGTGAAAAACCATTTGCAGACCAAATAAACTTTAAGGGATAAACTGTTAAAGTGTGAATTTTAACAAAAAAGCTTAAAATAAGGAAACAAAAAGATTTTTTTTAACCATAATGTCCATGTTTTTAGCAAACCATCTAAGTTCAGGTGATTCAAAGACCCCTTGATGCTTAAATTTTCCCGTTTCGATCGATATCTAGAACCATTACAGTGATCTGAAGAACCTGTAAACATCCACAGCATCTTAATCTACAAAGAACCATAAAGCAACTCAACCCTAAAAGGGTTTGAAAATAAAAGTTCCTTACTAAACCAAAGGCTTTGCAAAAGTTATTTTACTTTTCATTTGAGGCCCTTGACCTCAGATTGCACTAGGGTTCTTTTGGATAAGAAAATGTCTGATAAATGAAGAATAGTGTATTGTTTCATGAATACCTCCCCTATTTGTCATTGGAGGATGGACACATAACAGATACAGAGTCCAGGGGGTTTCCTCTGAACGTTTCATCTCACTGGATGTGAATGAAACCACTGTCAGCAATGGCGACAGTAATTTGTTTGGCTTATAAAGACTGAATTTACTGTTTATTGCTCTCTTTGATGGAGAATTCAAAGTCCTTCCATTATGAACCTCTGAAGAGGAGTTCAAAATAAACCCAGTTTAATTAGCATTTGAATTTCTGTCTGTTGTGATTTACAGTGCCATCCACTGAAACTGCCTCTCTGTCTGTTATTTCTGTTATCGCAGCCTGCTGTGGAGACCCGAGCGAAAGGCGCCAAGCGTTTAACAGCATTATTCTGGGCTGCTATTTTCAGTTTGTTGCTTTAAAAGTGGCGATACAATTTTGAAAATCAACCATCTCGCCTTCCTTTGAAAACTTCAAAAGCTGATTTGTGAATCTGCAAACTTTGATCTTCTTTGACCTGAGAACTTTGATTGGTGAGCAGCTCTGTACTTTTCCCCCTTATGAAATAGGATACATCTGTAGTAATTACAGAGCTCGCAAAGCACCGCTGTAGCCTTATTCCTCTAACATTCAGATTAACCCTGAGTATTACACTTTTTCAATTAATTCAGTTTGAAAAGCTTAATGTATAGGCTTTGTAGATAATTTGAGCATTAGATCTTTATATGGCATTCACTATATAGGCAATAATTAATTAATGAATGAGTAATTCATAAAGAAGCAATGACAGCGCATGTACATAACCAACCCTTTTTTTTTTTTTGACAAAAGTGAACCCGCAGGCTTGTTTGTTGTTTTCACCTAGGCTACAATTGCACGTTTTCAAATTGTGCAAGGCCTGTAATAAGTCATTTGGATACATATGTTTGACTACAGTATAACAATCAAGAACACTACAGGATAACAGGTGAAAAGCGAAACCAAAATGCAGAAAGTGAAAAACCATTTGCAGACCAAATAAACTTTAAGGGATAAACTGTTAAAGTGTGAAACAATCGCATGGGCCGGTAGTTTGAGACCCCTTCTTTAAAGTGAATTTTACTTTTATATTTATATATAACGAATCCGAGCCATATAGATTGAGCTGGGGAACTTTGCTTCTGCCGTGATTGAGTGGTGTTATCAGAAGTGTCTTTTTGGAGAGAAGTCAGCGGGAACTAGGCTGTCTGTCTCACTTTGTTCAGCGGAGAAGGCAGTCTTGTCCCCAGGGAGTGATTCTATTTCACACAGAGAGTCTTACGTCTTTCAAGCATACCATTGTCTCGTCTAATCCCACAGTCCTGCCCTGCTGCAACGCCATCCATTCAGTCACCGCCAGCATATCTCTCTCTCTCTCTCTCTCTCTCTCTCTCTCTCTCTCACTTGCTTTCTCAGTTTTTGCTCTTTCTCAGTGGCTTGCATGTTGCTACATGGACCACCAACAGGCTGCTCTCGTTCGTGATAACAGAGAAGGAGACATTCAAGAGAGATGGGACATCAGTCCAGAGAGGCTGTTTGTGGCTTTGTTTAGTCCCCAGATGGAACAATAAAAGCAGTACGTAGAGATCTTGACCCCACTGGCCTTTTGAACACAATCTGTGACCTCTCTCGTCTCTCCAGTGGTTTGACTGTCCCAGTTAAGTGGTGCGTTTGAAAGTCGTGTATGCCTAAAGTTGAAAATACATGATGTTTATAGTGAATGCCCCTATAAATGGTCTTATTTTTATGATTAATTTTAATCCAAATGATGCGTGCTAAATGAGTGAACATCAAAGATCACAAAACAGAATTGCGCGCGCGCTCTCTCTCTCTCTCGCTCTCTCTCTCTCCCTACCGTTAAGTAACTTGTGCATTGTTAAGTGGTGCGTTTTACGACTGTAAACTCGGCCCATTCAAGTCTGTGTGTATAAGGGGACGTTTATCATGTCCCCTGTCAGTCAGGTCGGCGGCACAGCAGTTTGAATAGGGGGTTTATCACTAATGCAGTGTTGTTTGCTTTGTGGATCTTTGTTGTTTGGTCTGTTACGGTGCTTTTGCATGATTACTGTTGTGATTTGCTCTGGTGTTTGGGTTGCTGTGGTTGTGTGATTCAAGTAGGAGGTGGCTGTTGGTTTCAAACCCCAAATAATGGCAACATTTTAAAGGGACAGTGAGCTTGTCCTTCTGTGTAACACAAAAGGAGAAATTTTGTAAAAAAAAATTCCATACAGTGAAAGTTAGTCTGGTGTTGTTTTCTTATTTAGCATCTTGGTATTGGCATTTGGTATCGGGGCATTTTAACGAGTACGAGTACGAGTACAGGAGACCAGTATCGGGCCCGATACCGATACCAGTATCGTATCGGTGCATCCCTAATTTTTGGTTTCTAATTTTAATGCTGGGGTGGATGACACATGATGCACTCTCAGAAAAAAAAGGTACAAGAGCTGTCACTGGGGCAGCACCTCTTCAGAAGGTACACATTTGTACCTAAAGTGTACATATTAGTATCTAAACAGTACAAACGTGTGTGTCAGCAACATCAAGATTTTAGGTTAGATGTATATGATTTTTTTAAGGGAAAATGTATGTCTTTTCCACACTTTTCAATAATCTTTTCACCTGTTTCATTTTATATAGTCCTGCAATGTGAAGCATGCATTTTTTAAACTCTTAAAAGTCCAAATTAATGTGACAACATGAAAGTTGCATGCATATAATTAATATAATTTAATTAGAATGGCTTTGGATGAAGTATATACTGGACATATCAGCTTTCTGTAAGCATTTCATGCCAACTACCTATTCAGATTTAAGATTTACTGTATGTAAATCTCTCGTTGATTTGCATTGATAGAATGCTCAGTATTCAAAATGTGATGGCGTAGTTATAATATTTGCATACTGAATTCTGATTGGTGTTCTGAATGTGTAATAAATCGCAATTGGTCTTATTACTATACCGTTGTTGTTTCCATTCAACCATTTAGTTTACATTGCAAAGATGGTGTTGTATTATGTATTCTCGGGAGTGTCATGACAACAGCAAAGACGCTCTGATGTGACATTTAATTCCCAAAGACTATAACCTAAACTTACATAAAACTAAAACACTAGTCTTTGGGAGCCTTGCAAGCACTGCCTTTTCCTTGTGGAAATGCAAATGTAGTTTTACAATATAAAGAAGCGCAAATACTCTTTGCCAGCGTTTCTAAATGTTATGCAGTTTTATGTTTTTTCTAAACTTTTATTGTATACTGTGTCACAGATGTCTGGTGTCTGCGCCGGAGAACCCGCGGGACTCTTGATTCCTGCTGTGTATGTGTGTGTGTGTGTGTCTGACACAAGTCTGCACTCGTCCTTGAGTATCTTCGGAAAGGATTCTGACAGTAGCGTTGCTTAGAGACCATCTCTGTGTTTTCTCCGCTCACTAAGAAGCCAAAACTCAAGGATTAGAGGACAAGGAAGGTGTATGAATGCCGTTTGTAGACAATAGGAAACCCAGTCAGTGACTCTTTAAAACTTTGTACAATGAAATGTACAGCATAATGGCTAAAGGTGCTTTTACAACAGGTGTCCCACTGCACTGAAAGCTCTTTTTCTCCATATTCATGTCACGGCTGCTTTTGTGTTACATGACCTTTTTTGACACACCCTGTGACCGTGCAAAATTAGCACTGGATTTGACGTGTTTGCGGAAGATTCTCAGCTGTTGTCGCAGAAAGTGACCGTGGAAGGATATATGGCTTGTTTTCCACCTCTAGGTTTGTTTGCACGAATGACTAGCTAGAAGCAGCGTGTCATTTATTAGCCGGTCATGTTCTACATTTACAGGCTTGTCTGTACCCGTCAAAAGCACTTGAGGAAATAATACGATTCTTATCCATATTCATTCTCTGACTCATCCGCCACTGGCTGACCACTGGCATATGCAAATCAGTCATTTCAGATAAGGCCTTTTTCTTTCCATCATTAGATATCTTCCTAGCTGCTGGTGGACCCCTGCGTCTCCCTCACGTACACCAAATATATACGCACAGCGGTGGATTCAGATTAAACGTAGTCTCTCTCCAGTGGGCCACATGTTGGGACTATCACCCCACTGCTTTCCTCATCAGCATACAGAGCTGAATAACAGCACGACTGACTGCTTCCCTCCTGCTTTTAATGAACACACTACTGTGTTGAAAACATGTGAAACAGTATTTGGCCAATGTGGAATTTATATATATGTATATATATATAAATTTTCGGATGAATTTTTCGGACTCAGTGTGCAATGACCTTAAGAGTCTGCATGGATCAGCCTAAACCTGCTAAGACCAGCAAATCATATATATATATATATATATATATATATATATATATAGTTTCACACAGTTTGAGCTGCATAATCTTATATTCTGAGTTGGAGTACAACATTGCAAAAATGCTGTTCTAAATTTGTCATTGCAATATCTAAATAGCTTTACAACCATATTTACACGATAAGCAAAACTTTCATAAGATATTCAGATGCTTGTTTTAAGCCATCAAACCTGCAACTAATGGGGGAAAAGTCTGTCAAGGAAACAAGACAAGGAAAATATCTGTCAAGCAAAATATCCTTATGCAACTTTACTTCTCATGTACATTTATCTTGTTCTAATGAAGCTTAGATTTGTTTTTACTGCAAAAAATATAAATAAACAATATCTAAACAGACTTAAAACAAGATTTACACGATAAGCAAAACTGCATAAGATTCAGATGCTTGTTTTAAGCCATCAAATCTACAATTAGTGGGAAAAAGTCAGTCAAGGAAACAAGACAAGGAAAAAAAATATATCTGTCAAGGAAAATATTCTTATGCAGTTTTACTTATCATGTAAATTTATCTTTGTCTTCTAGATTTTTTACTGCTAAAAAGATTAACTGATTAAGAATATAATTTGTAGTCTGAAGATTATCTATATCTAAACAAGATTATCTTTATCTATATCTAAAGCTTTGCATTGATATGTGAAATTGCGATATTAAAGCTGCCGTTTACAGGGAAGTGAAACTATTCTTCATTATGCGGTTATATAACTGAAACGTGTCTAAATATTTTCTGATATACAACATGATTTTTCACATTTGGTTATTATAGTTAAAAAGGACACATTCAGATGAGAAAATAGGGCGACAAACTTGTAAATCAAGTAAAATATGAATAACATATCTGTTGCAAGTGTTACAAACAATGTTGGATTTTCACATGAATCCTTCAATTAGTTCTGCTGATACAGTGAGAGATAACAAAGCCTTTATTCATGCGATAATCCTCTTTCCCTGTTTTTGAGATGAAAAAGTGAGAGGAACTCAAACAGACACATATCACTGGGAAATAATGAACGTGTGTCCCTGCAAAAGGTCGGATTATTCAAATCATAGCCATACGCAGCCCGTCTGTTTTGACTCCATGAGTCTGATTCATCTCAGGTGTCAGATTAGTTCTGGAGGATTTGATATTTTCTCCACGTTTAATTCAATTCCAGACACTGTGATTTTTGAAACCTTTTTTCAGTGTTATTGAGCGGGATGTTGATGTCGGACCGAGATCCGTAATCGAATGAATGATACAGCTAGTGATCAATACTGTCAGACTCAAACCACGCTGCGGGAGAGTATTTGAAGGGCAGATCCTGTCGAGACACCGCCAGGGCTTCTCATGGAAAGTAGATCAGGGTCTGGTGCCATTGATTAACCGCTCATATGATGGTTACATGTTTCCAAATACTGTATGAGATACAAGAGCGTTTTGATAGAAGTAGAACACAGAGATACCATAGATGTGTGGTTGCTATATGATGTTTCATTAACACTTGAGAAAGAAAAATCACAAATGAGATCTCTTTAATATCTCTTTTTTTCACCAGTTAGATGCAATAGAGGGTAAATGGAAAGTTTTGCTTAACCCTGCAAAAATATTTTGAAAGAATAGTCATAAAATTCAGAATTTTTGAAATGGAACCATTTATTGAACCTTTAGACCAAAATAAATCGCTTGCACATGCTGTATCATATTTGATACGCCAGTCTTTCATATTGTACGATATAGTGAGAATGTGGAGCTCATAATACAGGAAAGAACAGGACCTAAACTAAGCAAAAATCTGCAATTTGGTGCAGATGCTGATATTTTTACTTGCCAAAAAAAGCATGGACTTTCAATCAAATGACAGAAGGCATGTAGTAGATTGTGGCTGGTTTTTCAGCAAAGTTTTGATCATGTTGATCAATTGGAGGCCTTCATATGTATCAAATATGATACTGTAGGCTTTATAGGGTTAAGCTTATAGCTTCTCAGATGTTTCTCCTGCAAAATGCATCTGAATCTCACACAAGTTTCAGAAGAGATCAATGTCTCCAACTTCTCATCTGCAAAGTCTGCAATCAAAAGTCAGATCTCACCATGATTTCTCATCAGATTCTATGCTCAGCTCGTCAGCTGTGATCCACATTCATTCGTACTGTATTACTGTTGACTCTTCTGCCTTTTTATTTTTTATTTGGGAGAATTTTAGGAGAAACAGTTGATGCTTAAAAGAAACGTATCTAAGAAATCATGGCTATAAAAATGTAACCTCTGACCAATAAGATTTGCATTAACATGGCCTTGGCATAAATTTGTTTGCTAAAGATCATACTGTTTTCATCATTTATTGTTGGCAGTGCCTGCTTTTTTTTTTTCAAGCACATGTATTTTCCCACATGCTGCTCTCTCATTTATCTCCACATCCATGATGCTCCGGTGTCCTGCCCACAGACTCCCGTCGTTCATCTTCTGAATGACCCAACCAGACCGATGAGCTCAGTCCCATCTCTGTTTCTCTTTACGCTGCACTAACTCACAGGGATTAGAGCTGCATTCCCACATCCCACGTCAGCAATGTTGAGAGGCTCATCAGAGCAGCACCATGTTGCTCTTCAGCATGCTATCGATCCGCTCCTCCTCCACCTCTCTGGGATAATCCTCTCTCTGAATTGTCCGACTGGGCCTGACAGAAACAACCAACAGGCTACGAGGAGCCGTCGTCTCTAACAGCGTCCGTTAAAAGATTTGTCTATCCTGAAACACTGAAGTCTGCATTAGCCCCTGCTGGTAACAGCAGCATAGTAGGTTGCATTGTTGCTTCGGATGCTGGTTCTCTTTTTCCTTAACTAACTAGCTTTACCAGACTCAACCAGCTTCACTGGAAAGATCATACTGTTTGACAAGCTTTAAGGGAATATTCTGTATAGCTTTCAGAAAGGTCATTCTTGAGAATATGTAGTGTGGCTTATAGATGAGAAATGTAATGCAAGTTTTAAGTAACTTTTCTGGCCATAGTTAGAATCATTCTGTAATATCTTGCATATTTAGGTAAGCCAGTAAGCAACCACATAGAAATGTGCTAAAAAATGCTCAATACACCATAGCAAGCACATAGCAAACACTCATCAAACTGTACTATCGTTTATTGATCTATTGATGAAAGAAAATCCTTTAAATGTAGCCAATATTTTGTCATATTCATTCATTTTAGTCAAAAATGGCACCTTTTAGCCAATGTTTTAGTTGACAAGAACATATGAGTACAAAATTAAACCATTTTCTATGATTCATATGTGTTTTAGTGCATTGCTACGGAAAAGCATATTCACAACGTAACTTAGACATTCAGACTAGCAACTTAGTTCAAGTTCAGCTGTGCATTGCATCGTGCAGATGTAAGTTGCAATATTTGTTTTTTGTTGTGTACATCTGATTAATGTCATAGTAATGTATAGGATGAATTTGGTTAAGTTACATAGCAAGCACTAATCTATAAAGCACTTCAGTGTTCATTTGCATCAGTCCACCACAATATTGACTCGAACAATCATATCTTTGTAGATTTTTCTTCTTTCTTCAAAAGCACTGTTAGTGCATTTGCAAATATCTTGCGGTGTTATTTTTTCTGTCATCGTTTTGTGAATGTTGTTTTAATTGAAATCAAATCTTCTTCATCTCGTCTTGTCATCTCATTATCATTGAAATCAAAGACACCCTTTGTTAATGAAGCACTTTAGTTTGCCGGTGTTCTTTTGCATCAATCCCGACGTTGATTATGGTTGGATAATTTGAGACAGTCAAATTCTTTGCAGATTTTTCTTTAAAAACAGGAATTTTTAATACCATTTATGTCAAAAAAATTTAATCATCAATGCACATTTTCTTTAACTTTTCTTGAACGTCTCTGTTATCATCTAAATCAAAAAACCCTTTGTAAAATCACATTTTCGTCAGTAATTTCTCTGATGAGATTGTTTGCACAGAGGGTTTTTGCACAGGCAAGCACATGACCTTGCTTGTATGACACTGTTCCTCTAACTTCTCTCTAGAAACACGCAATAAGTTCTGGCTGCCAAGGCAGAAGAACACGTTATCTTTCAATCGGATTACTAATGAACCATTTTTCAGAATTAAATATTTCCCCCTTCGCTCTCTCTTTCTCTGCTTCGCTCGTATGATAAGGCATCCTCTCAGTGATAACTCACTGAGGCATGTTAACCGCATCCCTGAGTGCTTCTTTAATTGACTAAATTTTTAGTATCTCTCTCTCATTCTCAAGTTTATTTAGCATTCATTTCACTGGCAGAAAAGCGAGAGCTGCCAGTATATCTCTCAGAGACAGACCCTCGACATCAAATCACACACACACACAACACGGAGCTCGGTAACAAAACTCCCTCTAGTGCAGACACAATGTGACTGCATTTATTTGATCAAAAATACAGTAATATTGTGAAATATTATTACAATTTAAAAGAACTGTTCTGTTTTTTTGTTTTTTTTTTGAAACCATGAAAATTTTTTCAGGATTTCAGGATTCTAAATACAAAGAAGAACAATATTTATTTTAAATTGAAATCTTTTGTAATTATGTACTTATAAATGTTTTGTGATTAAATGTGTCACTCTTAATCAATTTAATGCATCCTTGCTGAATAAAAATCAGAATTTCTTAAAAAAAAAAAGAAAATACTTACTAACCCCAATCTTATTCTTAATGGTAGTTTATGTATTTGCTAAAAATAATATTATCAATATATATATATATATATACTGTACATACTATAAAATAAAATAATATGGGATTTTTTTTTTCATGAAATGTTTTTATTTACATTACAATTTTTTCTTTAGATTAAGTGTTGCTTTGGATTTTGTCCACAATCTTGGTTTTGGAACAGCTTGTGTGTTGGGCCTTTGAAGCCTTTCAAGGTTTTCATAGTTTTGGATAAAGAGAAAGGAGTCCTCTCCCCTGCTGTCTTCTCTATTAAAGCTGAGAGCTCTCTCCTGGGTGCCCATCTCTCTGAGAAGGGACCTGCTATGGCCACTGACCACATTGTTATAATAGACAGATTTATGTGCTCAAGGGACTTGTAAAGCGGTTTCCCTTTTCCTCCCACAAGTCACATTACACTGTCCCTCCCTCCTGCTGAACTGCTGTACTGTTATAACCCAGCTGGCAGATAGAAAGACTTACGCTCTCGCTCTTATTCTCTCTGTAAGCGCACTCGTGCATAAGAGGAAAAACAGGTACATTTTAACTGAGCGTGAGACAACATCATGGACAACCCGTCAGCCATCACCTCTCACTCCTGTTATACCACACTTCCAGCTCTAATGGTGATAGATGTGGAACACTTGTGCACTTGTGCATTATAACGAGGAACAGGTGGCGTGTTTATTCCCCAGGAAGTGTGTCGGTGAGCGTGCATGTGACTGATATCCTGTACAGCTAATGAATCAGAGCTGAGCATGAAAGTGCACTGGGCAGGTCACGACAACAAACCCTCTTGGACATACGGTAAAACATTCAGGGTCAGACAGGTGAGCTAACAGCCGCCACTCTGTGAGGTCAGATACCTGGAGAGGTTAATTACTGTTGTGTCCTGAGGCTGAACATTAACCCAGGTCACTTATGGGCCACGGCATTTACGCTAGTGCTAGCACAACTGGCTAAATCCTCTGAACTCATGCCATCACTCGCTCAAAAGGTCATAACGGATGTGACTGTCACAACTTCTCAAGCACAAAAGTGCCTATTCCCAAATGTTAGTGTCAGGATATTGATTGGTGGCAGACGGTATCATTTAATTGGTTGAATGCACTCTCTCTGGCCCTCAGCGTTTAATCACATGCGGTGCATTTATGAGACGCCTCTGAAACCCCAATTAATCAAAACACAACAATCAATGCGCAGCAGTGTGTGTGAATCCTAAACCAGATACTTTAGGAGCAACTCCCCCAATTGCTGCATGACATAAAACCATAGGATTTGTAAAGATTTTATGCTTGTTTCATTATTTTAGGCTTTTATTTGAATCAACAAAAGCTTTCTAGCAAATGTGTTTGACACGGATTCTTTCTATAAGGAGAGATTAACTGTTAATAACTGTTTTTTTTTTGTTGGGTTTCCAATACAACAAGACACACAATCGATATGCATGCAATTATAGCCACATTTTGAACTTTTAAACTTATTGTTGTTGAGTATTTCAACTCAACACACTAAATATTAATCTTTGGGATGTAACTCACTCTGCAGTGTTTGTGCTCCAAACATGAATGATTCCTCATATCATGTGTCTTGTTGAGTGTGCTGTTAATTTAAATGATCAGATGCAGAATTTATATCTGCTGGATGGTGAAACAGGTGAAAATATACCACGGACTTGCATTGAAGGAGGAATCTAAGCCATGTTCAGAGACCAGATCACACAGACTTGAAGGTGCTTTTCATGCAAGATAGGAAAAAAACAAAGAAACCTACCGACCACATAGCAAACCCTACTAACTGCAAAAATCTAGTACAAAATGTACAAAATCTAGTTTTAAGTAGCCTGTACTTAAAGTAAACATGTTTCTATGAATGTAAAACATGAAATGCATGAGTTACTTGTTCTTTAATTTGTATTATGAGGATGAAAATGTCATATTTATGTCATATATTTCACAATTTGATGGCACTGGCACCATCGGATGAGAACAAAACTTGAACTGAATTGAGCTTAATAATGACACTATTGTATCCCGTAGAGCTGATTTACAGCTGAATCGAATTAGTTTATAATTGACCATTTTTTGCAACATTGACACTAGGGTTGCAAAGGGGTGGAAAATTTCCGGAAACTTTCCAAAAATCCCTGGAATATTCCAAAAAAAAAAACCTGGAATGTTTCCAAAATTTACTGGAAATTTTCCACCTTTTTGCAACCCTAATTGACACAGTTATTGAACTGAATTGAGCTGAATAACAACACTATTGTCTTCAGATGAGCTGATGAAGTTTACAGTTATTGAACTGAACTGAATCAACACCGAACTCACTTGAGCTGAATAGTGACTATTGTCTTTTAGAGCTGCTTTCCAGCAGAATTTAGATATTTGAATAATTTGCATCATTGATTCTGTTACTTTCCTGTTTAATACTGTGAAGCTGCTTTGAAACAGTCTGTATGAAGCAATATACTGTAAAACTTAAGGAGACTTGACTTGAGTGAAATCCATCAGCTTTAATAGTTATTTCACCCTGAAATTAAAAATCATTTACTCACCCTCTTATCTTTCCAAACCTGAAACTTTCTTTCTTGAAAAACAAAAGGAAATGTTCTGATAAGTGTTTGTGCTCCCCTTATCAATAGATTGAAAGTTTTTATGCAGAATATGTCATTAGATCTCTAATCTTCCTTACATTTGCATTTTACTTGTATTTAAATAACTCTTTTTGGCACAGGACCAGTGGTGGACAGTAACGAAGTAGTTTTACTTCGTTACTGTCCTTATTATATTCATTATTTTCTTATTGGTTATTTTGTGAAAATCCCAGGTATTTTGAGCAGTAGGATTATAAAAAAATATATGCTAATATGAAATTAAATGATAAAAGTAGCCTATATAAAACTGCAAAATAAACATTAATCTATCGGTACTTTTTACTTAAGTACATAAAAAATCAAGTACTTTTGTACTTTCACTTGAGTAAAATTGAAAACTGAGTACTTTTACTTTTACTGGAGTAATATTTTATTATACGGATCTGTACTTTTACTCAAGTACTTGATTTGTGTACTTCGTCCACCTCTGCACAGGACCAATTTAATTGTGGCAAGTTTCAATAGGTAGCCTAGATGTGTGAATGAGATTTAAGAACTGAAGTTTTTCAGTACTAAGAAAGAAAGTCATATGAGCTTTTGAATTTTTTGTTTTTGTTTTTTTGAGTGGACTATCCCTGCAAGCATCTCTTTAGTTTTATAAAGACTGCATACTTTTTCCTATGAGTGCCGTCAGTCTGTTCCAGTATAAACAAGTACCACAGCTGATAATATAAAGTCATATTTGTGTTTTGTTGGTCTCACGATCCATTAAGCATTAAACATCAGCGGTGCTGGAATAAGACTCATGCGATGAGTATAAATCTGGACGGTTGATCGCAATTTATGTAATTGCTAGAATCACAGGTTCAGTTGCGGAGAGCCAGGCGACGGGACGTGCAGTTCATCACATCGTGGCGTCTGGGGCGCTTTTGACCGGCTCACTGAAGCGCTGGGTCACCCATGGCTAATCATTAACTCATTACTGTGTATCAGGCTGTAGATCAGCTTTAACTCCAGTGCATTTAGAGCTCTGACAGTTTTATGGAGGCTTCAGAATACGTCTGTACAGAGCAATAAAACACTCCGAATGGAATCTTGGAATGCTGTGGGAATGTGACGGCATGAATAGACCGTGGTCTTTCTGGCTCACGTTCAGTGATTCAGACTTCCTGAAATGCCCAATCGCGCTAATCGCTCGAGGTGTTCTGCTCTACTGGGTCATCTGTTCCTCCTTGTAGGCTTCAATAGCTACATCCTTCACTAACCTTTGATTGATTTCAGATTAATTTTTAAACCCTGCTCATGTTCCTAATAAATCATTTCTTGATCCGCTTGGATGACATCATATTGTAGACATGTTCAATTGACTTTAAGACAAGTAGTTAGCTTCTCTGAGACGTGTAAAGAGCAGACATCATTGCTCATAAACCTTTTAAACAAATACTGACCCGGCATGTCAAGCACTGTCAACAGACTCAGGAATAAACCGCTCACACTTTATCTTTATAGAATCTTCACCTTTTCATTTTCAGGTGTCCTGAGTTGCACTTTTGTCTTAGGCCACTGGCGGAGAGCATGCACAATAGCTCCCAAAATATCTGCACTCTTAAGCCACTTTTAATATGCACTCTTAAAGTTAACATGAAATCAGAATTTTGAGATTGATTCATTGGTGCATATTGGTGTAATCTTTCATCAAAATGTGATAACTTTCATTTTTGCCTGATGTAACCAAGAATTTTTCAATCCATTTTCAACCCACTTTACACTCTAAAAAATGCTGGGTTAAATATAACCCAGCGCTGGGTTAAAAAGGGACAAACCCAGCTATTGGGTTGTTTTGACCCAACGGTTGGGTTGTTTTGAGTCAAAACAACCCAACCGTTGGGTCAAAACAACCCAATAGCTGGGTTTGTCCCTTTTTAACCCAGCGCTGGGTTATATTTAACCC
>NW_015541398.1:72493-98338 GCF_001515605.1 Sinocyclocheilus anshuiensis | reverse complement strand
CGGTTGGGTTGTTTTGACTCAAAACAACCCAACCGTTGGGTCAAAACAACCCAATAGCTGGGTTTGTCCCTTTTTAACCCAGCATTTTTTAGAGTGTATGGAGGCAACTTTACATGAACCAGTCAACTGAATAATGAAAACAGGAAATGTCAATTCTCATTGAATACCCTGTTTTCCTCTCAAGTACTTCAAATTATAGAATTAAATATATTGAAAATGCATGCTGCACACTGAAACATCTGTTTTATTGTAATAATAACAAAATACTAAGCAAAGTGAGCATTTATTTTGATAATAGCAAAAACCCTTTTAAGCGAAAAGTAAATGAATAAATAGCTAAATAAATAATTACAGTTATGCTTTGGTAGTTTTTTACAACAATAAATATAGTGTCATATTGCAGATTTTATGTAATGCAGTGACATTTACATTTATGCATTTGGAAAACACTTTTATCCAAAGCAACTTGACTATGAAATGTATCACTTGTATTACATAGATAACAAAATATTAAGCAAAGTTTGCATTTATTTTGATAATAGCGTTTCAAGCCAAAAAAAAAAGGACAGTTATACTTTTTAGATTTTAAAATATAAAACAATAAATATAGTGTTATAGTGCAGATTTTGTTATTTAATGCAATAATATTTACATTTACATTTCTGCGTTTGGCATACGCTTTTATCCAAAATGACTTGATGATGAAATGTTTCAGTTTCCTTAAATAACAAAATATTCAGCAAAGTGTACACACATTTTGATAATAGCTAACACACTTTTCAAGCAATAAATAAATAAATAAACAATTATGTTTTGTAGCTTCTAAATGATAAAACAATAAATATGTTTTATGTAATGCAATGACATGCATCTATGCATTTGGCAGATGCTTTTATCCAAAGCACCTTACATTGCATTTAAGTTATATATTTTATCAGTTCATGCATTCCCTGTGACTCAAACCTTGGCATTGCTAGTGCCATGCTCTTCATGCATTTCAAGTGTGTTGTAAGTGTCTGAACTCAGTGCTATAAAATATCAACAACAAAACTGCAATGCACTCAACCTGCTCTGCTCATGTAATATAACAGCGCCAGTCGCCGAGCACAGGAGGATTTCTCCTCTCAAATTGCTCTGTGTGGTCTGCATCTCACGCTGCTGTTGCATTTATCACACGCTCCTGCATTCTCTTTATCTGTCGTTTTCACCCTGTCATAATTTGCAGCACAGTTCCATCTCTTTTCCCTTATTAGTGTAATCACACCATTAACTTCGCTGTTGATACTTTGCACTGGGGGCCAAAGTTATTTCGTAAATCTTTTATGGCCACGCCACAGGATGTTGCAATAGCGTGTCCCGAGGGGCTCATCTCTTCTCTCTTGTTAGATTTTTTATCTTTAACTCACATACTCATGCACACTTTTAGCTCTCTCTCTCACCACTAATAATTAGTTGCAGGGTGATAAAAGTCCCAGATCCCCCTCCGGCCACATAATCCCATAAACGCCACACACCAAACAACACACTGAGTGCTTCCCTCAAACAAAGATTAAAAAAGGTTTATCATCCAGCATGCTGGGCTCTGTATGCAGAAAGAGGAGTTAAAAGCTCCTGCAAGGCCCTCGGGAATGACTGCAGTAAAACCATTGAAATAACGGCTGTGAATCATTCAAGGTCAAGATCTGTCTCCATGTTTTGTGTTATTGATTTTTAAGTGGGTATTGCCCTGTTCTGCCATCCAGAGTTTGTAGTGCTGTTTGTGTGTGTGTAAATGGCTTGTAAAGAGATGAAGTTGTTGAGTTTTTGAGTGTCCGGTATGGATTGAATTCAGCCTGATAGCTGAGGAACAGTGAACATGTTGTACATGTTGAATCTCTTGATATTTTTTAGCCTTTTGGTGATACTCAGTATATATTTTGATATTTTTATGTTTACTCTGAAGTGGCTTGCTTTTTTCAGTCAGACAAATCATCATTTCATCCAAACAGCCGATTAGATTTAATAAGTCCAGTTAAAAGTAGTCAAGTCATCTTTTCCACACTTGTTTTCACTAAATGAACTCAGGGAAAAGTTATATTGAATAATTTTAAATTATTATTATTATTACGGACTGGTATAACTACATTTTAATAAACATCAATATTTAACTACATATATTTAATAAAAAAATAATAATAATAAATGGGGAAAAAATGCCACACAGAGAATTCTGTGACCTTGAAGTTGTTGAATCGATTATTTGGATCAGACAGTTTGAATTGATTTATTGATTCATGAATCAATCATAATGACTAAATGGCCAAATAAAAAATAAATAAAAATACTACTGACGAAATGTAGCCAGTTTGGCTAAATCTGACACATTTTACTTATGTATTATTAATGTGTATTGTCGCTCATTAAATAAATAAATAAAGACAAAATTCACTATGTTGCTTAAGTTTTTATTTATTTATTTATTTTTTATCTCCAATAAAATATATAAATATAACTATAATGTGAATATTTGCTATACCACCTGGCTCTTATACCTGCTCACATTACGGCTGGCTTTTTTGTAAACATACTTTTCCTGAGCGATATGATCTTGAAACCTTGTTTTGTATGTATTACTGCGTATATTCGTGTTAAAAAGGAAAAGGAAGCACACCAAAGTGCTTTAGGTGCCTTAATTTTCCTCAATTTTCTCAGAGACAATGAGCCTCCATTCCTGCCTTTGCTCCAATATTTACAGCCTCAGATCCGTTTCCATCTTTGCAAATTCCTGCCGCAGCACAAATTTCAGCCACTCCACAAATCTCCTAGCATCGCACAGCACTTGAAAGCCACAAATCTCGCAGGATTGCGTAGCTGCAGGGCGACCGGTGGAGTCGCGTGTTTGCACCTGGCTGCCAGTGATGAGCTTTATCACTCTGCATGAGCCAGAATTCCTCTTCCTGTCTGTCCTTGCATGCCATCAGCTATAAGATGAAAGCTAGAGCCTTAAAGACATGCAGCCATGAGTTTGGACACACTTGACTGAATTTACAGTATATATCATATATAAAAAAAAAAAACGTTTGATGCAAAGTCTTCTGCTGAAATGTTTGAAAATAGTTTTGTGGACAAACATAAATTGTACTGATGCATAATTTTCATAAAGCTGCAGTCCGTAACTTTTTTGTGTTCGAAATTTACAAAATTGATATAATACGTGAGTACACCATGAGTCCATTTTCCAAACCGTGTTTTTGACTTTTCCTGAATCACTACGGTACACCTATAATAAGTGTTTATATTCGGACTATTTAGACTGGTTCGGGTAGGTACCGCTGCGGAGTAGCCCAGTACCTGCGTGATTTGCCACAGACATAAACAGAGAGAAGTAGCTCCGGCTACAATGTTCTTCTGCAAGACGCACGCAGTTCTGTTTATTAACCGCTAGAGCCCCAAAAGTTACAGACTGCAGCTTTAACAAATACACTACAATATTGATTATTGTTATTATTTTTATGAATTTGAACTTTTTAGTTTGTTTTTATTTTATTCTGGATTTTTCTTCTTCCAGGTTTATTGATTTTTTTTTAAAGCATACATGTGAACTCCTTAAACAGTGTTTCTAAGCATCCCAGAATGCACCTTATGAATAAAGTTTTCTTTAATTATTATTATTATTATTATTATTCAGGTAATAATAATTTTACTACTACTACCAATAGATACATTTTATTTTATTTTATTTTTAATTTTTGAAAGCATATATGCAAACTCTTAAAATACTGTTTATAAGTATACCAGGATGCATCTCATGAATAAAGTTTTTTTTTTTCCTTTACGTTTTGGAATTTCCCCTGTGTATTAAAAAGTTACGTTCATATACATTACATGATAAACATGGCACGCTCAATATATGTATTACAAAAGAAAAGTGCTCATTCTGAAATCTGAATAAAGATTTATGCTTTGTATACGTATACAGTATACCTTAATTCGCCTTTTATTACTTGTGGGAAAACTTGAAACACTTTTAAATAAGTATAAAGAATGGCATTGGTTTTGTACGTTTAACTTTTGTTTATCGTTATTAATAAAAATGTTGTTCAATTAGCATGTTTTTGTGTTTTGCTTTGGTACCGAAATTGGTACCGAGAACCGTGGATTTTCACTGGTATTGGTACCGAATACTGAAATGTTGGTACCGTGACAACACTACCTTGTACAGTTATTCACTGTTCATGTAATTTTGTTATAGTGTTTTTATTTGTACAGTAGGCTAACTGCAAATGTTTCAACAATGATTTTGTTAAGAGCATTCATTTTGCAGCAGGTAATGATTTAAGCGTTGGTTAAATTAATAATTAATTCAACATATGTACATAACATTTTACTCCTATGGAAACGGTATAATGCTAGTAAAACGACATATCATTTGCGCGATCTTTCAGAGCCTGAAATACATGTTGCTCAATCAGGGACATTAAATGTCAGTGATGTCAATGATGCTCTCTGCCAGTAGGGAATAGTAAGATGGCCGCTTGAACACTTCCAGTGGCTTCACCTCCTGGCGGCAGTTTAGAACGCAATGAACGATCCAGTCATTATACGGATCAGTGGTTGAAAGTAGCCATAGTAAGGAATGAGATGTTTAACTGCTAGTGTATATCCAGAATTAAGTGAGACACAGATGTCTCATTAGCATTGCTGTTAAGCCGCGATTCCCTTTTTAAAGGGGTCATAGAATGCCTCGTTTATAATGGGTTTTCATGTTTTTGAATCATCGCTCCGGCCTGACAGGGCATCACAGTATGGTAGGGGCGTAACATTTCCGTCACACGCTTGAGGTATTCGGCCAATCATAACGCACTGGATAGCTGTCCAATCACAGCACACCTTGCTTTTCAGACCGATGAGCTTTGTTTCACGCATTACAGAAAGGCGGGGCATAGAGGAGAAACAATAATGTACAGTATGTGGAAAATAATGTTTTTTGAACCTTAAACCGCATAAACACATTTCATTACACCAAATACACAAAATAATGTTCTTTTTAGCAATATCATATGACCCCTTTAACTAAAGATCCACCAGTCTTGGCACTTCTTCTCTTTAGTGAAATTTGGATGAACTGTTTGGAATACAGAGCCGGTGTCTATGACTCACTCTGCGCCTCCTTCCCATGGGGAGTGGGTGGATAACAAGGGAGATAAGAGACTGCGGCCCCTCGAGGGTGCTCCTCCTGCAGGATGAAAATTTCATCCTTTCCCCTTCACACCCCCAGAGTCTGCTGTGAGAAGATATCATTCCCTCTTTGCTGCTTTCTGCCTGTCGCTGTAAACACAGCTGACTTGGTCCTGCATCAGACAAGAGTTTGCATCTGTAAACCGTGGTGAATTGCTAATGTTGCCAAACTAGCAATCTGATACTGTAGAGATGTAGCTCACATCGATATTGGGTGAAATAGTCCATTTTAATAAGATGTCATGGTGACTTTTCAGTTTTGTACTGCATTACCAGCAAAAGGATTCAGGTGATGCTGGATGAATTTAGGCCAAAATGAGATCTTTTAAAGCATAAAAACAGCCTATAAGTGTGCACATGATGTCTAGTTAGGCAGCTCACTAGGGTTTGGAATGGAGCCAATATGCCAAAATCAAACGTCCTCTCTAGTATGTGCTTTTGAAGCATCACTTTGATGTTTGATGTTCATGTAAAGGAAAGAAAACAAAGTAACAGGTCTTTATAATTAAGTTTGGAAATCTGTGGTAATAAACCATTGCATTTTGTTAAATGTGAAGGATCACCCTTCGTTTGATCTGTTTCAGTGAGCTCCAAACATTCAAATCCATTTTATTTGGGTCATTTAGACATTATTCTGTCAAACTGAATAAATGCAGCACGTGTATGTATTAGACTTTAATTAAAGTCTAAATCTTGATCTAGATCGTCAGACATTCATTTGCTTATAAATGTCCCTCCTTTCTGCCTGCCTTCACTCTCATTGCAGAGAAATGCCTTATTCAGTTTATGTAAAGTCACATAAGAATCTTGACATTGGAATATTTACCTCCATTTCAGGGATATAAATGGCATGGATAGATAATAGTGGCACTCTTTGTAACAATATTGATGTGATTAAATGAGCAGCACAACAAACGAGCTCCGAACTGCCGCCCTCTCCCTTCATTTGCCTGATTTCATTTGCTTAATTGAATATCCGACAAGAAATGTGCTTTTTAAATGGCAATGCTGTTTAGGGAAGTACATATGCATCAGACTGATGAACTTAAGTGTAGCTCTTTATTAATTATTTATTTATTTAGTCATTTAGCAGTTCAGATCTGATCCTTTATTAATATTCAAAGAGCATTGATTTTCTAAGTGTATGTCAGATATTACCGGTGCTGTGGCCCGTGTTGAAGGGTTTTCTGTCAAGGCACAGGAAATCTGTAGCAACTAATGTTTCCTCTGGGATTATGATAGATTATCCATCAATCCAGAAGTAATAAAGCAAGTGCTTTTTTCAGCTCTCAGACTATCAAACACTCTAACAAATAAGTAACATTATGTTGGGACTGGAATTATGGCAAAATTATGCAGAATTTATGTGCATTTATGTTAGAGGGCCATTATAGAAAACAAAACTGTTGATGAAGATATACGACCGGGTAATATTTTGAATATTTGCAATATATTTGTGATGATTTTGCTGTCAATAAAATGATGCATAATTTTAAGTGTAACAGTAATTTTAATGCATTTTTATTAGGCCATGCATGCACTGTAATGAGTGATTAATTTCACATTTCCTCCTTGTCTGACAACTTGCTAGTATATGGGGAAACAAGACATGAAATACAATAATTTCTCTGTTGTCAAAAGTTAAATGGCAAAAATGGCATTTGAGTTGGTTAGTTTTATTAATTTCTTTGATTTTATATACAGTATATATATATATATATATATATAAAGACACACACACACACACACACACACACTATAATAATTTGCTTAATTATTGCATATAAATTTAAATAATTAAATATTTGTCCTTCATTTAGTGAAAAACAGGCTGGAGAACATGCCTCGAATATATTTAGTTGTAAACTATTTGTAATTATTTAAATATATATTTAACATTATTTATATATCAATCACATGCAACTCATGAATTAAGACCAGAGCGATGACTGAAGTTGCGACGTGTGCTTTTGAATCTCTGCATCCCTTCTCTGCAGTTCCTGTGCAGTCCTGTCCTGAGAGAAACGGACTGACCTTTGACCCTTCATTTAAACACGTTTGTCATCATGGAGAGTCTAGCTGGCTGCTCGTATCATTTGTCTTTCAGCAGAAGCAACTGGGGTCTTTAGAAGTGCAGGCTGCGTTCAGTCCGCGCTTTGTTTTCCCAGCGTGCTCTTCCTGCAGGAATGTTGAGGAGAGCCTGCAGGTTGGGCACGCCGGAGATGCTTGGCTGGTGCAATTGTAGCATCCACTCAAAAGCTGGATCTATGTTTTCTTTGGAAAGGCAGAGACGGTGGGGAGCAGCCTGCTGTAATTACAGCGTGTGCTGAAGCAGAGAGGCTCGTGTGTGTGCCGAGCGTCACGCGCTGCAGTGTTTGTGTGTCCCTAAATGCTCGCAGTTTAATGCAGAGTTTCGGTGACTCTGTCAGCTCAGCGGTTCTCTTCCAGACTCATGATTTCCATAATAAGAGGGAGAAATGGCGCGCTCGGAGACGGAGGGATGTTTCCGTCTGCTCAGCCTGCAGGAATGTGGACGCGCACCTTCAACTCCCGATCAAACGTTTGAGCGTTTGAGGGTGGAAGCTGTTTGCTGAGCACCAGTGGCTCCAAACTTTCTGCTGTGGTGATGGTGCAATTAGTGCTGGTCTACGGGCGTCTCTCTGTGCTGTTTCCATGATTATTTTCTCTGTGGCAGAGGGGGTGTGTTGGATAGCAGATGTCTGCTTTGTGTGAGCATGATTAATTAGCCCAGGTCTGGCCAATTACATGATGAGCGCTTCTGGTTAATAAATGAATGCATCATCTTAATCATGAGTGAGTGAGAGTGTGCATGGGGTGGCTTCATTGGAAAGACACACGAGAGCCCTCAGCACACAGGCTATTAACACACACAAACCCCAAGACACACGCACTCAGCATGAACCTGGCGCGATGCGTGTGACCTCCAAAGGCCAGAGGTGTCTGTGCTCAATGAAACGCTCTCCAGGGACTCATTGTGGCTGGAGCTCACTTGTGTTTAAAACCACTTTATTAAATTAACACAGTGACATCATTCGTTGTGTGCATGATGTCACTGTGTTAAAGAAATAGATCAGCCCAAAATGCAAATGACTCGCTCTATATGTTCTCCTGCTGACCAATAATGCCATAGAGAAATAAATCCTTAAACTAATACTTAATGTCATATCGAAATATGAGTTTTGTCTTATTATGCAATAAAACACTTGAGTACCGCCGTTGTTATTTTTGTATTTTTTACATACCTGTAGTATTATTGTATTTATTATTAAAATTTTGATTTTGCTTTTATTTTTGCATTTTTTTTTTCTTTTCATTTTTGTTTAAGTTGTAGTAATTGCGTTATGGGCTTTTGTCATTTTTATTATTTGATCTATTTATTGATTCAGAAACATACAGCACAACCAGTGTAGTCGGATTCCAGAACAAATGATTCTTATGAGCTGATTCTTTTAATGAATAGTTAGTGCTAGTTACCATATTGAATCACTCTGAAGTATCAGTCTGACAAAATTGATTTCATCAGAGCGGTTATTGAATCAGCATCTGTGAACTCTGAACTGAACTAGTTATCATTAGATTCAGTGATGAAGCAAGTTTCATTAGATTTCAAATGAAGCATGTTTGTCTACATGACAATGTTTTGTTAAATATACTTATTTGCAATGTTTTTTTTTGTTTGTGTTTCAGATATTTAGACTACTGTGTCATGATTTTCAGTAAATAATTACTTAATTTTTTGGCTCTGTTCCTCACAAAAGCTATTGTATGACTTTAGAAGACTTCATATGAAATGCTTTGCTCTCAGAGTACTAATAATGAAGTAATGTTTGGAATGTGTTGATGTAATGTTTGATTGCATCCATTACTATGATGCTTCATGATGTCATTCTCCTATTGCTTTAAATTATGGCATGATCATACAGAATTACGGGAATGTGATGTAATGCTCTTGGAATGCTAATAATGAGCTCGTGTTTTGGATGATGTCATGTTTGAGGAATTGTATGTGCTGTTTGCTTTGCATCTTTCTGATGTCATTCTCCTTTGTGTCCCCCATCAGGTCTCACTAAATGGTAGCGTGAGCGTGTAGTGATCCAGCAGGAGTTTAGGAACCCCTGCGGTGAGTGCCATCCACGAATCATGGTGCCACATACCCGACAGGCCTCTCCTCGCGGCAGAGCCTCGTCCCTCCTGCTGCTGCTCTGCCTGGCGGTGCCAATCCATGCAGACAGTGAGTAGCACACTTAAAAATTCACATTACTCTCTTCTGTCAGTACAAGACTGTGAGTATGTACATCTATGATCTAAAAAGTTAAGTGTGTAGGAATGGGAATATCATGCAGTTTACAAAACAAACAACCTTCTTTCCTAAAGAGGCTGTTGTTTTACATCAGACCGGTTGTCAAGTGTTATTTTCTTTCAAATAAATTGTAGGAATTCTGGTTAGTGCTATAAGCACAGTCTGGAAAAAAATGAGATGAGGAAATATGGATGTCAGAGGGATTTGAGATGTTGGAACGGTGCAATCACCGTTGTGTTGTTTGTGTAATAACATTTGCGGGAGGAGCTTTCAGATTCACATCGATCTTGCTTGTCTCGAGGGACCCGCGTGGATCTTAAAGGGCCCCTATTATACCATTTCGAATATTGCCTTTCATGAAGTGTGAAATGTAGCTGTATGTGAATGTAAACGATCAGCAAAGATGTAAAGCCGAAAGTGCATGATAAATAAAATTATTATCTCCCAAATGAAAGAATCAACTCTGAACAGCCTAAACGAGTCGTCAGTAATTTGAATCCCTCTTCCGTCAAGGATATATTAGCATAATTCCTGCCTATGTTCTACGTTAGCTGGCCGCAAACATCTTGACCCGTCCTCAAACACTGTAGCTTTGTGTGGTTCACATCATGTCGAGAAGACGCTGTGTCAACGTGGGATTCACAAAACGCTTGCTCTTGAGAGATGAGCTCAGTACCCAGTTTATTTGGACCAGCTGGCTCCACTGAATCACAATCTGTAAGTATGATAAATAATAGATGTTTACATTTACTATCAAGCGTTCAAAATACAGAGCTATGGCGATGGGCGTATTGTTTCCGACACACGCTGTATGCGGCAGACCAATCACAACAGACTGAGCCATCTGACCAATCAGAGCAGAGTAGGCTCATTGAAAGGAGGGGTTTATAGAGACTGAATCTTAGAACTGCTTTGAACGAATAGTTTGAGAATTGTTGGAAAATTAGGTGATATTAAATGCATATTTTGAGAAAACTAAGGCGTTTTTTGACCTTGCATGCATGTAAACCTATTGTAGGAGACTCCAAAAACAATATTAGGAACCTTAAAAATTGAATAATAGGGGTATTTTAATGAATGTGACATGCTTCGTGTCACATTTATCCAGCTTTTAAAAGGCATATTAATCTGTCCGAAAATATGAGACCTGCTGGTTTGCTTTTTTTGCTGGGGAAATTGTTGCTGTAATTATTATAAGATTTGGGTCCTGAAACATAGGAGTCCCCGGAGAAAGATTTTAGCAAGTATTTTTGCTAAATCAAATAGCTGTGTTTACTCCAGCCATAGATCAGAATTGATAAGAGTGTGTTTGTGCAGCAGTATGAGAGTCACAGGCCTTATGTCATGTAGTCCCTGAACCCTGAGGCCAATAAAAATAATAAGAACACCAAAGTCTGGTCACTTATTACCGCTGCTGATCTTTATGGTGCAGTAATACCAGCAGCATTAATCATTTACTTATCGCTACCATTACCAGACTAGGACTCACCTTATATGGAATTATAGTTGTGTACCTTGAGAAAAATATTTAGGTCTTGCAGTCTTCTGGAAGGTTGACCAAGTTAGATATAGTGTGTTTGTTTTGCAACAAGGTTAAGTTAGCTATTGGCTGTGGTCTTTTATTCAGTTTGTTTTGGAATAGATGGTGTAAATGTCTGGGGCAGGTGGGCCGTGAATACTTTTATAAAAAACTTTTATCCAGCAAGGATGAATTAAATTGATCAAAACTTTTAAAAAGTGACAGTAAAGACATTTATAATGTTACAAAAGATTTCTGTTTCAGATAAATGCAGTTCTCTTGAACTTTCTATTCATCAAATGTTCTTGAAAAAATGGATGACCGTTTTAACAAAAATATGGAGCAGTATAACTGTTTTAAACGTTGATAATAATCAGAAATGTTTGTTGAGCAGCAAATCAGTATATTAGAATGATTTCTGAAGGATCATGTGACACTGAAGACTGGAGTAATGATGCTGAAAATTCAACTTTGCATCATAGAAATAAATTGTATTTTAAAATGTATTCAGATAGAAAACAGTTATTTGAAATTGTAATAATATTTCACAATTTTCCTTTTACTGTATGTTTGAGCAAATAAATACTATGCAAATTTTGAGCCTTTTGACATTATCCAGTAAATTTGCTTTGAAATATAAATATATTTCATATATATATCATATATATTTTAATTAAAGTTATTGTAGCCAAATGAATCCAAAATAATTAATGCATTTAGTAAAATACAGTCAAATATAGTTCAAATAATAAAATAATTAGGGATGCACCGATACTGGTGTCGGTATCAGGCCGATACTGAGCTCCTGTACTCGTACTCGTACTCGTTAAAATGCCCCGATACCAAACGCCAATACCACACAGCATGTGATAAGAGCAATATTCAGACAATGAAACACCGACAACAGAACAACAGACAGCAGAATGGAGTTACTAGAGATTAAGGATGTATACAGAGTATATGTATGCAATGAATATAATGTTAAACATTCAGTATTAACGCCTGTATAGCTGATGTGAGCGAGTTCATAAGCAAAGCACGCTGAGTGGATTGAGCGCGCGGCGGCGCAGATGCGCAAGCTTGTCGAGTTAATATCCCTTTCTCAAAGACATCACTGGAAAGTTTGTAGTTTGGTTGGATATGTCAAAAAAAAGTAAGTAAAACAATGCTCAAGTTACTTAAGCGTTGCGTGTGTTTTGCTTGCTTGAGTGTTTCTGCATTATATGAGTGGCTTTGGAATATAAATCGCAGCACATTTCAGATGAAATAAACTCGATTTATATTAAAAATAATCTACAGTAGTCTTTACTAAATTAATGCAAGGAATAATTGTTGATTTTTATATTCCCCAATATAAAAATATATAGTATAAACAGTGACCTTAGTATTTTTATTAAAACATTTACATATATAAAAATGTCAATTTAAACATTTGTGAGTGATGATGCATGTTGTCACACCACCATGAGCTTTATGTGTCTTGCACTGTTTCTCGCTCCTTGTTTGTATCGTCATGGTTTTTAATTTGATTATGTTCAGGTGTGTCTCGTTATCGCCACTACTTAAATAGAAAATAGTGTGTCAATAATGCAAAATGACAATAGTAAACTTAATTTTCAGTTAAAGGCAGTTCATCATTGAATTCAGTTTGGTTTGCTTCAATGAATTGGTTCAAAACTCGAATCAACATTTCACATGCGTCACGTCTTAGCTGTGTAGTTACATGCATGAAGACGAAGATAACTCAAAAACAGTTTTTAATCATTCGAAGAGGGCAAATCCAACTGAAGAACAGGGAATCCAAACACAGTAACACAAAGACCAGAACCGAAAATGAAACACAAGGAGGACAGAATTTAATACTGTAAAGTTGCTTTGACACAATCTGTATTGTTAAAAGCGCTATATAAATAAAGGTGACTTGACAAACATCAAACTCTATTGCCACTTTTATGACTCAATTTTAGATCAGATATGCAATTAAAATGTTTTTGTCTTAATGGTCTCATAATCCCGAGTCATGGCACATGTTTAGGAAACATAAAAGTTGTTTAAAATCATTGTAATGCTGGCTAACTTTATGTTGGTATTGTAAAATGTATTATAGCACCTGTCAGTGTTTGTGACTCCGATGTCAGGCCTGTAGATGGGGAAGATGGCAAATGTTCCTGAATTTGCCCTCTGCCTTCCTTTGCTCTTCACGCTGACGGAGCCCTGCGCTCCCATGCAGGGGTGAGAAAAGCCTTTAGCAGGTTTCTCAGCGGAATGCACCGGTTTTCTCACTCTTGCAATCTCTGGCTCTCACGGTCTCTCTCTCCTCACTGTATGAAGTCCTTCCACCAGCAGCTGGACCAGCTTGTGTTCACATTATGATCCACTCAATAGATTTTTGTTTTTCTCCACTCACACTTTCCTTTCGAGTCTCCTTGCAGACATATGTAGGATGCAGTCTTGAAGACGTTAAGCACAGAGTACAAAATCACCATGTTTTATTTATGAGAGCAAATATGGTGCAACTTGCGGTTTCAGCATCGCCGGGACTTACACAGCTGCACGTCCTCTAATTGATGCTGTGCTGAGTCCGTGTTGCAGAGCTGCTTTTGTGCTAATTCCAGTATGGGATTAATGCCAGTGGTCACAGAGGGAAGGTCCTTGCAAAGGAAATCACCTCTCACATTCACACAGAGATTGCTAAAGCCACATGCAGCTAAAGGAAAGAACCATTTCCTGCTCCTTTTCTTTCTGCTTTGCCTGATTCCTTCGTTTCTCAACCCAAAAACCGAATATCCCTTAAAAAAAGTCATACACTGGAAAAAAATAGATGTGATAAAAATGTTCACTCTGAAATTGCTAACAAATTTCACAAATAATTGCAAAGAATCGGGTACTAACACATTTAATAAAACATTAAATTTTTAAGTAGAAATACATTTATAAATCTGTTGTCAACAAAAGAGAAGTCTTTGAAATATTTCCCTGTGGTTTTCCGCCAAAATACAACTCTTTTTTTAAACACAGGGACTAATGAGATAATTAACAAACAGGTGAACATAATGACAAATCAGAACAACATAGGGAAAACCAGGTTATACAATGTGGCAAACATGACAGAACCAAAGACACACTGAAACAGAGCATACACATTACACTAGGGTGACCATACGTGCCATTTTCCCAGGACGCGTCCTGGGAAAATGGCACATATGGTCACCCTACGTTACACTGATGGAAGTTTATCCAGAAAATCCATTCACATCTGCGTCAATTAAACCAACCACCAATACACACAAGACAGTTAAAAATGGGTTGTTGTCTGACCCCTAAGCTCTCTTCAGACACACACACACACACACAGGCTGAAATCTAAAAAGATTTAGTGAAAACTTGTTACGCAGACCTTTTTAACCCCTCGAGCACTGGAGCGCCTCTAATGTGTTCATTCAGACAAAGCACTTCTTAATCGAATCTGAACTGATTTGAAGAATCAATGTTGTTTGAACCTGTGCTGCTGAAGTGGATGTTATGCCGGTTCAGCTGTGAGTGTTTGTGTGAGTCAGGTGTGAGGTGAGGGGGCTCCTAATTGCTAATCTGACGGATATTTTTATTCAAAGTGACTTATTGTTCGCTTATTTCAAGTCGAATCCCTCTGGAGTAGCCTGAGGTTAAGTGTCCTGCTCAATGGCGAGAGCTCATGAATCATCCTTTACAAAACTGGAACCAATAAAGATGCACTTCTTTGTTTGCATACAGCCAGAAGCGTAGCGCACTTGACAACATGGAAGAAGAGGGTGGAGAAGAAACTTCAGGCAAACTTATCTTTTTATATATTAGTTACATTAATAAAAGCTGTATCCACGTACACTATAAAAATATTTATATATTTATATAAATGTGTGTGTGTGTATATATATAATTAACCTCTGCCTAAGAAGCATAGAAGCAGTCTACTTTGTATCCACCATGTGACGTTGTCATTGAATAAAATATTAAAAATGGTTTTATGATGAAAAATGTTTGAAACCAAGATGAATGCAAAGATTGCATTTCTAATGAATTCTTTAAACCTACGATTTAAAATAGGTGATTAAAATTATTTTTTTTTTCTTTTAATAATCTTGGACATCCTTCTTAGCCATAGAACTATTTGCATTTGTGATTTTCAAGCCTTTAAGAGTGCAGAATGTACTCTACTGTAGAATAGAAAGTAATCCGATGAGCTTGACTGTGTTGAATGAGAGTTTATTGTTATTGTTGTATTATAAGCAGGTAGATAAAGTGACTGTAGACTGAACATACAGACTGATGAGAGTGTTTCTGTCAATAGAAGGATGAGAACACCTACACAAACACAGCAGAAGTCACTGCCTAAGTCAGTCTTCAAATCCATCGGCAGGAGCGCTGCACATCCTGCAGGCCAGAAATACAGCTGTGTGCCACAGAAAGCTTTTTTTACCAGAGAGAGGTAGTGTTCAGTAAAATAGTGTAAAATAAATAAATAAAAAACCTTGCCGTGTCCCATGTTTCATTTAGTACAGTTTTTTTCTTTATTTATATTTATTGCCCTGTGGTGTGATTTTGCAGGTTTTATTGCAGGTGACACAGCAAATGATGGTCATCATCTGATAAAGATACAATTTTGATTTATGAGAGTTCATAAATTGCTATAAATTAATTACTGATACTATCCCTGTGTTTACCTTTGTGCTGATCAGACTCGTTTACAACATGTTAGCTAGTAAGGATGTCAAAAGTACCTGTACGTTCATACCAAGTCAATACTAAATAAAAAAAGGAATAATTCCAGTCCTTCTGGAGTCATCACTAGTACGACTGTCAATATAAACCGAATATAAACCAGTCATGACAATTAAAATTGGTAAGCATTTATTATGAGAATTATAATCCATAGAGAGAAAAAAGATTTAGCTTTTCTGATTAAATTTGATAATAATTATATCAGTAACACTTTACAATGCATTTAACTTTAGATGAATTAAAGTTAACCAATGGGACCTTATTGTAAAGTGTTACCATTATATCAATAATTTTACTATTGAAAATATTGTTGTATATTATTAAATATAATATTTTAAGCATTACATTTTTTATATTTAACTTTTAAAATATTTAAAAGATATTTTAGATTAAAATTATATATGTGACCCTGGACCACAAAACCAGTCTTAAGTCGCTGGGGTATATTTGTAGCAATAACCAAAAATACATTGTATGGGTCAAAATTATTGATTTTTCTTTTATGCCAAAAATCATTAGGACATTAAGTAAAGATCATGTTCCATGAAGATAGTTTGTAAATTTCCTACTGTAAATATATCAAAACTTAATTTTTGATTAGTAATATGCATTGCTAAGAACTTCATTTGGACAACTTTAAAGGCGATTTTCTCAATATTTAGATTTTTTTGCACCCTCAGATTCCAGATTTTCAAATAGTTGTATCTCGTCCAAATATTGTCCTAACAAACCATACATCAATGGAAAGCTTATTTATTCAGCTTTCAGATGATGTATAAATCTCAATTTAACAAAATTGACCGGTTTTGACTGGTTTTGTAGTCCAGGGTCACATATAAGAATTGATTAGTCTTCTGGTAGAATAACAGCCATACTAGAGAACACTGGAGAGAAGAATACAGTATACAGTATGTGTGTGTGTGTGTTCTCTCTGCCACTTTTTTCTATAGGGCAGTGTCTCGGGAGCCCTGATCGCTCGACTGTGTCTGAGCTTAAAAGCCTGTGTGTGGTTTTCTCTGTATCTATCACACACACACACACACACACACACACACACACACACTGTATCCTCTGTACCTGTTAATTTTCCCTGAGCGCACAGCAGCCCACACACACTGACCCAGGAACATACAGTCCTGACAGACACACGCGCATTCACATGTGAGGGAGCAGGCTTGACATCGACCGACTATATATGTGCATTAAAAACAGGTTTATGACAGGAGATAATTATATTTCTCATATCCTGTCAACAAAGAAACAACAGACCATGAAGAGTTCAGAAATGTGAGCTGATGAGAATTTTCCACCAGCTCATTTGGATCTTTCCATTCTGTCCAGATCTCGTGGTGCATGAACGCACACTGATCATCCTGTGTACTTTACCAGCGCTAAATAAACCTGAAAATGAAGGTAACCAAAGAGACACTGTAAACACAGAGATTGTCTACAGGATATGAGTCTGCTGGGACACATCCACTAAAAATCACCAAAACACCAGATAATTAAAAAACATTGAGCAAAAATTATGAACAGAAAGGTCCTACAGCATTTGAGCAGATACAGACAGTTAATCTAATGCTATGAAATTCATTTTTATGTAACATACTGTAGGTGTTTATATACATTTGGGAGAGCATTGTATATTTCATCATGACATTTTATCCCTTCTGCCTGTATACTGCTACTAGCAGTGTTTGCGGCACTGTAACCTAAATCACAGCCAATGGCCGGACACACACTTCATCACATACAGTTTTTAGGAGCAAGTTTATGGTTACAGAGGCGTTAAAAATTAATTTTAAAACATATTTTGTGCATATTTAGTGATGTGTGTGACTCTTTTCATTTGAGCCAATAAATAATCACCTATCAACCACCCAAAATACCGTAGTAACTATGTTATAAATTGGATGTTTCAATATGATTTGACATTTTTTCTCTTAGCTATATATATATGATTTGCTGATACCTCAGAACATGTCATGATATGATTACGATTTGATTAGATTCAGGGGCCTGCAATCAATATATCAGTTATGCAGGATTATGTGCCTGAATTATAGATCCAAATACATTTTTATTAAAGGGATAGTTCACCTAAAAATGAAAATTCACCTTCATGTTGTTCCAAACCTGTATGAATTTCTTTTTTTTCTGTTCAGCATAAAAGAAGATACTTTGAAGAATGTGGGTAAAAAAAAAAAAACAGTTGCTGGTCCCCATTGACTCCCATAGTATGGAAAAAATACTGTGGAAGTCAAAGGCTATCGTCAGCTGTTTGGTTACACACATTCTTACTCATACATGAAACTCTTACACGTTTGGAACAAGTGCGGGTGAGTAAATGATGACAAAATTTTATTTTTTTATTATTTTTTTAACTGTCCCTTTAAGTCACAAGTTGCATCCAAAATATAACAGCATAGCATTGAATTGAACTCCATGAAAATTGCAAATCCTGTTTCCCAAATGGGACATCCAATAATAATATATAGAAATAATAATATAGAAAAAAAGTAGATAAATCAAGACGCACACAAGACAATCATTCACAATCATGTGCTTTCTAAAATGTGCAAATCTAATATCCCCATTATTTGTTCAGTTGATCAGTGACAACTTGATGTATTTTTATGATAGTGTCTTCAAGTATGGTACTAGTATAGTACTTCTAGTACTGTTTTTTTTTTACATCATAGTGTAATAGTCATTTGATAGATGCATTAATCTATATTGATATATTGTTATATCACTAATAGCAACCTCTCTAGCATTGTAGTCTCAACAATTGCAGAGGCAAGCCCCTTTTTAAATGCAATAAAAAGCACAGAAAATGTAAACATCTAGTTTCTGTAATTTTGTGCATGTTCGCATGTTCATTCAGAAGGTTCTCTCTATCTTTGGTTGCACACAAAGATGTTTCATCCCAAATTCTGCACTTTGAAAGCATGTGAAGTGTGGTTAAAAGCTCTCACGGGATGAGGACTCACATCTAAGAGGGAACCTGCTTTGATTTAGTCATCATTCATTTAGTCTCAGTAAAATAAAGATGGAGAAATTGAAAATATATTTGGGATTTGGTTGCTCTGAGATGGTGATGTTCACTCTATAATAAATACTGTATATAAACGTGTGATGAACTTCAAATCCATTTATAGCAAACTTTCCCTCATGTGAATAGTTACAGAAATTACACTACCAAGACCCAATTGTTCAGTTTCTTTTAAATAACTCCTACTCTTTTGAAAGGCAATTAAATTGTCATCAAAAAGCTAATTTTCTGATTCATACTTCTCGGAGCGATGAATGAGTTTATTAGTCGAGGCGGAGCCTCAACTGTGAGACGGTGTGCTGATTGCTGCCGTATAATCACTTCCAAAGTTTCTCTGCTCATGTAGACGATTCACTCACCATTTATTGAGCGATCGTCACAATGATTACACAAGGCTGCTCAAGACCACCCCCGCTAACTCACCTCAGAGAGAGAGAGAGAGAGAGAGAGAGAGAGAGAGAGAGAGAGTGAGAGAGAGAGAGAGAGAGGAATTGGTCATGGTGTTGATAATGGGGGCACCATTCTGCCTATCTATTGCTATTTAGACAGAGCCATTACTGTAATGCACCACCCAATGGGGAATAAAAGAGAAGCAATTTCTCTCTTTATCTCACTCCTCTCCTCTCTTCTCCTGAATAATAAAAAGGCCCGGCATTCAGGCTGGAGTCTCACTAACTCAGTATGAGAGTTTAGTGTCCTTCTCACCTTACTACCGCCGACAGAATATTCAAACCCTTGTAAATTAAGAGGTCACATTGTGAGCTTTGTTTGACTCTAAAGATTAGCTTGACCAACTCAGATCAGCTCATTGAGGGCAAATGCTAAACACAGAATCAAAGTGGATCCTGTTTGCTTTCTTAATGCTTTTGGTATATGTAAAAAAATAAATGCTTATTTTCATTGTAAATAAGCATTATTGCAGTATGTTTTTACACTACATTACAATTTCAGGTTTAATTCAATGCGTTACTTCTTTGAAATGATTTGTTGAATCTGTTTCTCAGTGAATATTGTTTCATTGTAGTCCAACACTCTACAATGTGAGTAAATCACTCACATATGCGACTAAATTTTAATGCTAGGCGACTTAATAATGTCTATCATTAGCATTGGATAATAAATTGTTAGATTTCACTTGCCAGTGTTTTGAGTTAGAAGTTTAGCACAGATATATTTTCACAACTAAAAAATATACTTGCCAGTGGTGATTCTATTGCCAAGGTGTGCATGGAGAATTAGTCTTATACTACAAAAAATGAACCACGCACTTTATTTTAGTGCAAGCTGTGAACTCTGCATGCAGCATGCAAACATAGAAATGCAAAGGAGTTTATGAACAATAAAATTAAAAAGATTTCTTCTTGTCTGAACAAACATGTTGTCTATTTCTCCTGTGTATCAGCAGCACTGGTGTTGGGCATATTAATATCCTCTGTTCCGATACTCTTGCACACATGAAGCGAGAGCTCGGCTGGAGGTAAGCCGTGCATCCATAATTAATGAGAATAAATGGCTGGGCTGCTGCATCTCGATCGATGTTGAGCTGCTTGATGTTTAGGGACAGAGGGCAGGAGACAGACTTCCTGGATGCTGTCAGTTTATTTAACCTCATGCAGTTCTGTAAGGGAGTGGTTCTCTGCATTATGCTGTGTGGAAGGAAATGTATCTGCTGTTTGTGTATTTTGCGTTTTCTGCCAGTTATTATGCCTTCTTGTCAGATCTGGTAAGCATGAGTTAAAGAAAGTCATGGTTAAACACCTCTAAATGGAGAAATTGCAGCTCTTAAATTAGCACCTAATATTAAGTGGCAAACAGTGTGTTTCACAACTGATCCTCCCTGACGTGTAGAAGCGCGGCGCAGCCGATCATCTGGTTTCAGAGCTGTTGATGCTCATTAATCCTGTGATCTGTCAGCAAGCAGATTAACGGTGTCCTCGCACCAGGCCGAGGGATTTGGGTGGCGTGTTTGCGGTCGGCTGCTCATCACTGTGGCTGCTCGGCCTGTGCACTGTGAACATGCAGGCCCGTTATACATAATTAACACGCATTCTTGGGTGATTATTAAATTAGGGCAATTTTAGCTACTTAAAATCTTGAAAAATGAAAGTTATGATGAAATAAATTTGAAACATCAGATCATGTCCTGTAGATTGGTGTGTACTTGTGCTACATTCTGTGATGATAATGGCATTTTTGACTTTTTGGAGGACAATTTAGATGAGATTTTGACTTAATCTTGAAAATTAATAGCGTTTTTGATGTTCAGACTGTCACTCTGCTGCACTCATGTCACTTGTCATTTCTATCATAAACAAAACCTTCATGGAAAAACTCATGAAAAACATTACAAATTGTATTTGTACACACAAATATTTATATATATATATATAAATTTATATAGATTTTTTGGTAACACTTTACAATAAGGTCCATTAGTTAACATCAGTTAACTACTTTAGTTAACATGAACTAAGCATGAACAGTACTTCTACAGCATTTATTAATCTTATATAATGTTAATTTCAACATTTACCAATGCATACTTAAAATCAAAAGTTGTGCTTGTTAACATTAGTTAATGATTTACTAATGCATTATTAAAATCAAAAGTTGTGCTTGTTAACATTAGTTAATGCACTGTGAATTAGCAATGAACTACTGTATTTTTAGTAACTAACATTAATACATACTGTAATAAATGTATTGTTCATTGTTTGTTCATGTTAGTTAATACATGAACAAACGTTAACTAATGGAACCTTAATGTAAAATGTTACTGTTTATATATATATATATATATATAATTGTATTTACTTATTTTATTTACTTTTTATGAAGTTCTGTAGGTATAAGGAGACAATTTCCCTGTTTGTTTGTTTTTGGTGTTTTTATATACATTTATAATAGAGAGGAAGGTTTAAAATTTACTAGAATACTAACTAGAGAATAAAGATAAAGAGAAAAAGTAGCAAAACAGTGTTATTTCATGTTATTGCATGTAGCGGTATCAAACCCAATTACTCAAGGAGGCGATAGTTACCTTCAAATATGATTGTTTATCATACATTAATGTTATTATTAGTGTATCGTTAGTGTTAGTATTCAGCTAGCTAACTATAAACATACTATAAAACAACTATAAACTAACTGTAACTTGCTCAGCAAGATCGTATTGTTCCACCCTGACAGTACTTAGAAAAATACAGAAAAATATAAGAGAAAAATGAAGATATTTTAATGCCAGTGCTTACTATATGTAGCACTCTTTGTGGCATAGCTGAGAATGCACTTGTACTTTAAAACGTGAAACAAAATGCAAATTGTGCTTGTCAACAGTAGCTATAGAAGCGTTTGCGTTAATATGCCATACTTGCACATATATAGTATGTTTAGGGCCTTAATGGGTTAAGCAGGTTCAGTCTCAGAAGATTCAGTTCTTACAAAGAGGCTAATGTGGTTGTCTCTGCGGCTTTGATCCCGTTGCATTGGGTTTTGTTCACATACAAATACTCATTTTAATCACATGCTTCTGTTTTTGAGTTTGTGGATTGCTTTTAAGTTCCAATTTAAAATTTTTATGATTAAATCATGAGATTGTAATGAAGTATTTATACGGCATCAGACTGAAGCTTTTGTTGTCATGACTAGAAATGTTTTGCATCATGCATGAGCTTTTTTTTTTTTTTATCATGCATGAACTTCTGTTTACATTAGATTTGTCTAGGCACTTGTTTCTTAAGATGAAATATAAATTATCCAATCAAAATGTTCATGCAAATTGTCAGTCCATTATGGAGCAATAGACTTGACTCAAACTCAAAGTGGATGTCATTTACGGGGAAAAATGGGAAGAGTTGGAATTAAGAAGGATGCTGGGATTGAACTAGTGTGATTTATACATCTCTGATTGGCAGATTACATGAAAATGCTCAGAAACCTCAGTGTCCTGTGTTTTGGTGAGGTAGAGCGAGGGCAGAAACCTTGGCAGCAGATTGCTTTGCACTGCCTGAAGAACACACGAAAGTCAACACGGTAAATATTGCAGGAGGCCAGCATGCTATAGCAGGCACAAAGAGCCTTGTGTGACTGAGAATCTGTGATGCCTGTCTTGTGTGACACATCCAGGGTCAGTGGTCATCTGGCAGGGCGGCCGTCTGATGAATCAGACATGAGAGGAAGTTTGACCTCAGGTGTTATAGGGGAGGTTGATGCTAATATACAGAACCGATCATCCTGAGGTGTGAATAAGACTGTGTTTCTGTTTCAAATCAGCATGCACCATATGCGAGTGTATGCGCATGTAGGTTTGATACATACATATTTTACACTTATACACACAAATATAGACTATATTTTAAAGACAAAACTGTCAACAGAAGTTAGCGAGATCTGGCAAAAAGTCTATTCTCAAAGTAAAAAAACAAAAAACAAAAAAAAATCAATAAAAAAACAAAAATCTTACAGACCCCAAACATTTGAACAGTAGTTTATATTAAATTTATAACCATATTTATTTATTTATTTTACACTACTGGTCAAATGTTAAATGAAAGGAGTATCTTATGCTCACCAAGGCTGCAATATTGGGAAATATTATTACAATTTAAAATAATAATGTTCTGTTTCAGTATAATTTAAAATGTCATTTATTTCTGTGATCAAAGCTGAATTTTCAGCATCATTGCTCCAGTCTTCAGTGTCACATGATCCTTCAGAAATCATTCTAATATGCTGATTTGCTGCTCAATAAACAATTTTCATTATTACCTATGTTGAAAACAGTTGTGCTGCTTCATATTTTTGCATATCTGCTTAATTAAAGTATTAATTTAATAATCTATTTATCTATCTATTAGTGTTGTCACGGTACCAAAATTTCAGTATTCGGTACCAATACCAGTGAAAATTGTCTGTCTGTGTGTCTGTCTGTCTGTCTGTCTGTCTATATCAAAGTTCTGTAGTGTTTATAATTGGCTTTATATAAAACAACAGAAGTAGTGTGTCCCCATTTAGCTGATGTATGCATGAGTATGTGATATAATTAATTTCTTGTGGAAAGTTGCAATAAACCTCATGTGAAGTCAGAGAATCAGTTGGCAGTCTACATTCTGAACACACACTGCACCAGGCGAGGGCGACCATAATGACATCAATTCTGCTGACATCAGTGCCGTGAAGCGAGAGAGAGCCAGAGATTTAGAGAAAGGCAAAATTCTGCCAAAGAAAAGATGAAGACGTTGTCTCCAGCGAGGCCAGCAGTTTGCATTATGCATCTGTAGCCAGAGACAGAGGTAAACAAAGCAGGCAGCACACGTTATGATATATCTGTTGTTCCCTGCGGTGAGCTGGATGGCTGGAATCTTTAATTACGTTCCCGTCAGCTCTCTGTTCCTCTACAGGCACACTTTCACCAGGGGATGGCGGTGGACTGGGAGCTCAATTTGTTTGGGTTGCCATGGCTCGTATTCTGTCAGAGCATTTAATTATGCTTTTGATACATCAAGCTCTCATGGCTTATAAACAGTTTATTCTTATCTCGAGTACAGCCAAGCAGAGAGCTTAGGCAATAGGGGAAATAGAATTCCCTCATATCGCTCGTATTTATTGTTTCTCACCATGAGGGACGTGACCCAGTGCACATGGAGGAACATTACTTGTACCGTCCTGGAGGTCTAGCTCAAGGCAGAGTTTAGACATTGTTAAAAGATCTGCTTTTGTTCCAACGCTTCTAGCGAGGACAGTTTTATTGCTCAGCGATTGCTCCATCATAGCTCACGAGACTTACAGGAATAGATCACCCAAGAATGTCATTCCAGCTCAGATTACATTGTTATTTTAAGATCAATGAGATACTAGTTTAAAAAAATAATAATAATAATTTAATATGTAAAACCTATAACATTTTGAACTAATTATAATTTTTTAAATTTTCCATTTTAATTTTCATTTTAAAATTAAAATTAAACTTTTTTTTTATATTATTATTGTAGTTTTTATTCATTTTTATTTCATTTTTATTTTTTTGGTTATCTTAGTACATCAGGTTAAACTAAATGGAAATGAGAAATGTTGCATTGGCAGCTAGCTGAAATAAAAGCTATTTAATTTTATTTTATTTTAGTTCAAGTAATAAAAATTGATTTATATGGTTTTAGTTAACTATAATGTCCCTGGTTACGCAAAAGGAGTTCTTATGCAGAATGTTCAAGGTTCTGTTGTGTATTTTCAAGCTTCAAAAATTGAAGTGTTCCAAAACTAGTTCATATGACTTATGCACTATATTTCCATCCTTTTCAAGTCATATGATAGTTTGTGTGAGAAACAGACTGAGATTGCTGTTCACTCCTGATACAACTCTCCAGTGTACTTTGCTCATTTGCTTTGTGTTCTCCATCAGAGTGCAAATGAAAATGTAAATGTATTCCATTTAAAAGAAAGTAAAACAAGCTTGAAAATAATATGGAATGACTTGAGGGTGAGTAAATTGAGAAAATATATATATTAGGGGTGTGACGAGATCCGATGTGTCTCGCGAGATATGACTAGTCTCGCGAGAACGTGACGATATCCTCGCGCAGACCTTTCAGATATATTTGCATTACACTGGCTCGTTCACAAGTGGTGGTATGTAAGATATTTTATGTTCACATCAGGCAAGTGGCCACATGATAAGCGGGAAAATTACGCAGTGTAGTCTTTATCCAGTCATAAAAACAGAATTCACAGTTTAACGTGCAGTTACTACACACATACTGAAGCGCGCTGTGATTTCAGCGTCTGCGTCTCACTAAATGAGGACGTAAACACATGAACAACATCTCCAGAACTGCTCTGAGAGTCACTTCATGAGCATTTTAGCATTTGATTTGAGTAAAACTAGTGTCATATCTCATACACAGAGCTGTAAAGGTATTCACGGCAACCCGTCAAAATAAAAGTCCGGTTTGATTTGAAGACATTGTGCCTATAACTATTTTT